>NC_133666.1:106684122-106984122 GCF_037893015.1 Macrotis lagotis | reverse complement strand
TGTTCTGTTATGGGAAATGATGAATAGGATGCTCTCAGTAAAAAAATTTACACAAGCAGATGCAATGGGAAATGTACATTATACAAAGTTACTGCAATATTGCAGGGTAATTAACTATGAATGACATACTTTTTCTCGGCAAAGCTATGACCTAAGAGAATTCTGAAGGACTTATGATAAAAAATGCTATACATCTCAAAGACATGTCTGAATACAGACTGAAGCATACTTTTGCCCCTTTCTTTCACTTTGTTTTTCCTTGTGGTTTCTCTTTTTTTGTGGTGGGGAGTTATGTATACTTTTACAATGTATTGTAGTAATGTTTTTCATGGCTACACATTTTTAATCTACATCAAGTAACTTGCTTTTTAATGAGGTGGAGTGGGGTGGGAGAAAGGGAGAGAATTTGGAACTCAGGGTTTTGGAAGTATATGTTGAAACTTGTTTTGCATGTAGCTTGGGTGGGTGGGGGTTGAAATTAAGGCAAAAAAGTAACAAAGAAAAGAAAAAAAATGTTCTTGATGCCTGGCCCAGTTTTCTCTCCACTGCATCACCTAGCTCCTCAGGTAATATATTCTATTAATATTTACATTTTACAAATGAGGAAGGTGAAACAACTAAAAATCAAATGAAAGGATTACACAGGGTTGTCTAGGATTACACACCTAGCATGCATCTACTAAAGCTGGATCTGAATTTAGATCTTACTAACTTTAGGTTTAGCACTCTATCCACAGCATCATCTAACTTCCCAAGTCTTGGTTTCATTTTATACCTTTCTGAGATATAAAAATTGTACCTACTGCCCTAGAATATTCTCTAAACATAATCTAGCAAACCTCATTGCCTAATCTTCCCAATCACAATGTGGATTAATTTACTTTCACAAAGCAAGGTCATAAGATTAAAAGTTAAAATGTAACAGATAAATTTAATCATTATTACATAAAAGAGGAAACAGATATTATATTTATTGTATATTAAAAAATACTAAGTAGAACAGCTGGAAACAGAACCTAGAACTTCTAACTTCAGGCCAAGTATTCTTTCAACTACAATATTTAAAACATATTGGCTCATTCTAACATATGAAACGCCAACTCTCAACCTTTTATTGTTGCCACACCAAATTGGAGTCCAATGACTAGACTTAAAAGGAATCAAAAAAATACCCAATGTAAAAGCCAATGCAATTTACACAGAAGGAATAAACAATACACACATAAAAAGTCTTTTAATTCTTACATTCTAGGTGTAGTGTATTCCATGCCATACATTCCCAGAGAACTTCAGGAGGAGATGAAGACAAATATGCTTGCCTTTGAGAAATTAGTTACTGACTGGAAACTGCATCAAGGGGCTCTTGGAAGTAAAGCACCAATGTCATGGATATCATAAAACATAGTGTTGTATTGTAGATTTCATTACACTCCTTCTCTTCAAATACTCCATACTCCAAAAACATTTGCATGTTTGTTGCTGCCTTTACAAGACATTCCATATCTCACTCCAACCTTTTACCTATGCACAAACTAGAATGTCCAATACCTGTAATGCACCTCCTCCTCATTTCTACTTGGAATTCTTATCTTCCTACTAACTTCTCCTTTTACCTTTCCATCCTAGTTTTTAATCCTCCTTCTCACTCCCTCTATTTTCTTTATATTTATATTTACTAATCTATCTCTTCCTTATTCCCCCAGAATATAACTATTTTGAAGGGTTTTTTTTATTTTTGCCTATAATAATCACATCATAGGTGTATAATAAATTATTGTAATTATTTATCTAAGGGGGAAGTTAAAAAAGATAAAGTTATAAGATAATATTACTATATATTTAAAAGGAATAGCAAGTTGTAAATAATATATTTGTAATTTACTATACAATTATCTTGTTTAAACTATTCTACTATGCTCTAAAAGTGCTTGTTTCATTTCTTAAGTTCAGAATAAAATACATTAAAAAATAAATGATTTACTGGGGTTGTTTGTCCTCTAGTAAATATCTTTCTCTCTTTTAAAATTTTATTTATTGTTTTATCATTTTATATAATTTTTACATGGCATACACACATATCTCATAAAATACTATGATTTAAGCATGCTAATTCACTTTAAATTCTGTGTACTTGATATCTCTCTCTTCCACCCACTAAATAATTTCCAATTGTTTCCAGTAATAATATTAATAGTGGTCCTACTCTATCAATGTATTAAATTGAAATATCTTATTTAGTAAAAAGATTATGCAGGGAATCTTCACATTTCTCTCCAGCAATGTGGTTCAGGACATGAGTTTTAATTCAGATGAACCCTTGACCTCTCTCTAAAGATAGGTACCTAAGGATAATATTAAAGCTCTTCTGCAGATTTCCAGTAACACTAAGTCAAAGTGAGACACAGTGATGCTATCACAGACAGAATTTATACAATGAGCTAGTCAGTTGGCCATGTAATAAGATTATATATTCCTATGAAGATTCCTATGAAAAGAAAGGGGAAAAGGTCAACTCTAAAACCTCATAACCTACCTATGAGTAACTACCAACCAGTAAGTTACTATTTAAATCCACTAGATTCTAGTTTTCTACATTGATAAAAGGTAGAAAGTGTTGTTAAGAGTCTTCCAAATTCAACACCACATAAATCTGGTGCTCCTGGACAAAACTATGAACACACAGTCCAGAATTATAGCTCTGTCTTCTTTTTATAGTTTTATGAAGATAGACATATATATATATATATATGAAGATAAACATATATATATATATGAAGATAGACATATATATATATATATATATATATATATATATATATATACACATCTTTTCAATCAAATTTTTAGAATTTTAAGAGATCATTCAGATCATCTAGCCCAGAGACCCTTCTCCTTTTTGGAGGATCAAAGAACCCTTTGGAATTATGGCAAAGTCTAAAAACTATGACTCTAAAACACAATATTAAATACATGAAATAAAATATATAGTCTTATTGAAATCCAGTTATCTAACTTTTTTTATAATTTCTTCTTTTTTGGCTTTTACAAGGCAGTGAAGTTAAGTGACTTGCCCAAGGTCACACAGCTAGGTAATTATTAGGTGTCTGAGGCTGAATTTGAACTCAGGTCCTCCTGATTCCAGAGCTGGAGCTCTATACATTGCACCACCTAGCTGTACCACCTAGCCATCCCTCTAATTTTTTTTAAGTTCACAGATTCCAGATTAAGAAGCTCTGATTCTAATATAATTATTTCACATTATTGTTAGGGGAAATCAAGGCCCAGAGAGATTGTTACTTGTCATTTAAGACCGTTAATTTATACAAGTTGCTTGGTCTTAAATGAGTATTAAGCTCTAACTACAATTTTGCTACCATGATCTCATCATGAGATGCTCTATGCTAAATTACTATATGTTAAGGGGGTGAGTGATTTTCATTTTTAAAAAATTTTAAATCCTACTAGAGATCTCTCAAACTGGCTACTTGAGGTGTAAATAATTTTCTGCCATATTTTATAGTAATTTTTAAGTCTTTGAATGGGTCCAATGGTATGTTCATGTATGTATATGCATAACATTATACATATACAAATATCACCATACATAAATTCACTTCTAAAAATTATGATCCTAAAAACACAATAAATACTGTGTAATAATTCACTTCAGCTTGTCATAATATAATATCTCTGTAAATTGGAAATCTTGGAGATTTTATTTTAAAGATTTTTTTAATGCTCAAAAGAGAATTTTGCATTTTAAAAAATGTAAAACAAGGAGCAGCTAGGTGGCACAGTGGAAATAAAACTATCAGGCTCTGATTTCAAATCTGGCCACAGATACCTAGCTGTGTGACCTTGGATTAGCCACTTATCCCCATTGTCTTATAAAAAATGTTAAATGCTGTCCTGTGAGAATATCTATATCTGTAAAGATATACACTTTACAAATAATAAAATGTATATTTTCTTTTGGATGGCTAGGTGGTGTACAAAATCTGGGGTCAGGAAGAATAATCTAGCTCTGTGACCCTAGGCAAATCACTTAACACTGTTTACCTCAGTTTCTTCATCTGCAAAATGAACTAGAAAAGGAAATGACAAACTACTCCAGTATCTTTGTTAAGAAAACACCAAATGGAGTTTTCATGAAGAAATTTACATGGCTGAAAAATGATTGAACATACCTTCTTTAAATTAACAATAAATTGTTTGGTAGTTGGGGGAAAACATAAAGCTCCAAGAGACCTTAGAAAATATCTAGTTCAGCTCCACCTCATTTCCTCAATGAGGCTCAAAATCAGAAAGTGAATTAAGATTATGGGATCATCAAAAATGATAATCTTAGGATGACAGAAAGAAGCCAAGACCTTTCCTGAGCTCTCTTTACTGTCCCTCAAAAACAACTTTCTTAAAGCTTCTAAATGGATTCTGGAATGACAGAAGTAACAAAAAGGGAGAAAACATCTAGTTTGAGTTATCTTGGAAGGACTTCAGAAAAAGCCTATCTCACTCAGGAGGGTTAACTTTGACCAGTACAGGAAGCAAAGAACAATCAGTGAGGTCAGGGAAGAGAGCCAGAGGTTCTTAGTAACAGCAAAGATCAACAACTTGAGTCCTGGCTCACTAGGTCAATGGCACAACAGGGCAGTGATGAGGGCACCAATACTGGTTCAAAAGGCAAATTTAGAGCCCCAATTCAGGCAGTGCATCTATACCAGGCAACTCTAGCACACTGAGGAAGCCACTAATGCATGAGGTGAGTGACCACTATTTTCCAGGAAAAGATGCTTGGGACAGGTACCTGTGTAGCCCAGGAGAAAAGTTCAATTGAGTAATAAAAGTCAGAGAAAAACCCTGACTATAGAAAGTTTCTATTCTTTCAGAAGAGAAGAATAATAAACTATTTTGAAAAATAGGTGAAAACTCTGCCTAATTCTTTCTATGATTCCAATATGGTACTGACACCTAAACCAGGAAGATTCAAAACAAAGAAAGAAAATGATAGACAATTTCCTTAATGAATATGGATGCAAAAATCTTAAATAAAAATCTTATCAAAGCAATTACAGCAAGTTATCACTAGGATAATACATTATGACCAAGCTGGATTTATTCCAAGAATGCAGGGTTACTTCAATATTAGGAAAACTGACAGGATAATTGACTATATCAATAACAAACCTAACAGAAATCATATGATTGTCCAATAGATGCTGAAAAAAGTCCTTGATAAAATACAACACCCATTCCTAATAAAAACACTAGAAAGTGTAAGAATAAATGGATTATAAGTAGTATCTATCAGAAACTATCCACAAGCACTATATGCAATGGGGATAAGCTGAAGGCACTCCCAATAAGATCAGGGGGTGAAACAAGGATGCCCATTATCACCAGTACTGTTTAACACTGTATTAGAAGTGACTTCAGCAATAAGAGAAGAAAAATAAATTGAAGGAATTAGAGTTGGGAAGGAAGAAACAAAACTCTCGCTCTTAGCAGATTACATAAAGTTATACCAAGAGAACCCTAAGAAAATCATCTTAAAATCTACCGGAAACAATTAGCAACTTTAGTAAGGCTTCAGGATAGAAAACAAACCCATATAAATCCTCAGCATTTCTATATATTATTAGCACAATACAGCAACAAGAGCTAGAAAGAGAAATCCTATTGAAAATAACATCAGACAACATAAAATGCTTGGAAGTCTGCCGGCCAAGGCAATCTCAAACTATGAAAACAACTATAAAACACTTTTTACACGAATAAAATCAGATTTAAATAACTAGACAAATATCAAATGCTTATTATGGATAGGTCAAGTTAATATAATAAAAATGACAATTCTACCTAAATAAAATTACTTATTTCGTGCCATACCAAACTTCCAAAAAAATCACTTTAGTAGGTTAGAAGAAATTGACATCAGAAGGAACTAACTTCAAATCTAGCTTTAAACACTTAAGCCTCCTAGCTGTTTGACCTTAAGCAAATCACTTAACCTCAATGCCTTGCAAAAAAAAGAAGAAAGAAGAAAAACAACAATGATGACAATGAAAGAAGAAAGAAAAAATAATTCCTTAAAAACTAGAATTGGGTAAGTAGAACCTAATGAATATATGAAACATCAAGAATCAGTAAAGCAAAATTTAAAAAATAGAAGGAAATGATAAACACCTAATAGGAAAAACAACTGACCTGGAAAATAGATCCAGGAGAGACAATATAAGGATTATTGAACTACCTTGAAACCAGGATCAAAAAAAATAACCTGGACAACATCTTTCAAGACATCATCAATGAAAACTGCCCTGATATCTAAGAAACAAAAGCTGAAATAGTTACTGAAAAAAGTCACTGATGATCTGCTGAAAGGGATCCCACAAATGAAAACCAAAGAATACTAAGGCCAAATTCCAGAATTATCAGTTCAAGGGGAAAATGCTACAGGCATTTTCAGGATTACACAGGATTTGACAGTTTCAACATTAAAGGATCATAGGTCCTAGAATATGATATTCCAGAGAGCAAAAGAGCTTGTATTAAAACAAGAATCAATTACCCAAAAAAATGAAGCAAATTTTTTCAGGGAAAAAGATGGGCATCCAACAAAATAGGGAACTTTCAAATTTTCTTTCAAATAGACCTTTTATGAAGTCCTTCCAAGATAACTTAAACTATAAATTATTCCACTCTGTCTTTTTTGTCACTTCTGTAATTCTGGAATGCATTTAGAAGCTTTAATAAAACACCAGGGCTGAACAGAAAAGTCAATCTTAAATTGACTAAAGAGTCTCATAAAAAGAGATTCATAAAAAAAAGGTAAAAAGGAAAGAAAAAAAGTCATACAATAAGATTAAATTGCTTATATCCCTACATTAGAAGATGATATTTGTCACTCTTGAAAACTCTATCTTTATAAGAAGGAGTATACTTAGAAAGAGGTTATAGGTATAAGTTGATTTTGATGAACAAATGATGAAAACAATTATATAAAATAATTGAGGTATTAAAAAAAGAAAAATGGAGGCAGAATAGGATAAATTAGATTGCATGAAAAGGTGTAAAGGACCTATAACAGTAACTAGAATAAAGGAAGGTGAGAATTGTTTGGATCTTCCAGTCACTGGATTTGGTTCAAAGAAAAAAAATATATATATATATATTTTTTTTTCTTTCCTTTTTACCTTTTTTTTATGAATCTCTTTTTATGAGACTCTTTAGTCAATTTAAGATTGACTTTTCTGTTCAGCCCTGGTGTTTTATTAAAGCTTCTAAATGCATTCCAGAATTGCAGAAGTGACAAAAAAGACAGAGTGGAATAATTTATAGTTTATGTTATCTTGGAAGGACTTCATATATATATACTGAGTTGAATTTAGAAATTCATCTTACCTTACAGGGAATTAGAAGGGGAAAGGGGGAAAAAGGGGAAGGAAGGACTGATAGGAGAGTAAAATTAGGAGAAGAAAGCTGGAAGAAAAAAAGAGTAGAGTTGATTGAAGAGAGGGAAGATTGAGGGAGGTGGTGGTCAGAATTACTGGTGAGGAAATATAAGGTGAAAAGAGAGAAAAGTACAGATGAGAGAATAATAGGAGTTAGTAATCATAACCATAAATTTGAATGGAATGAACTCTCCCAGAAATGGAAGTTGATAACAGAATAGATTACAAAACCAAAATCTTACAATATGTTGTTTACAAGAAATACATTTGAAGAGAGATACAGATAGGTTAAATGTAAAAGCTGGAACAGGCTATATTATTCTTCAGAAGTAACAAAAAAGGAGAAGCAATCCTAATCTCAGACAAAGAAAATACAAAAATATATTTCCTTAAAAGGGTTAAGGAAGGAAACTGTATCTTCCTAAAAGGTACCATAGGCAATGAAGTAATATCAAATGTTAAACATATATGCACTAAGTGGTATATCATCTAAAATCTTTGAGGAAAAGCTGAGCAAGTAAGAGGTAGACATAGACAGTAAAACTATAATAGTGGGGGGACCTCAACCTCCCTCTCTCAGAATTAGCTAAATTTAATCATAAAATAAACAAGAAGGAAATTAAGAAAATAAATAGAATTTTAGAAAACTTCGAAATGATAGACCTCTGGAGAAAACTGAGTGGGGATAGAAAGGAAAACACTTTAGATTTTCAGCAATACAAGGTACCTATGCAAATAGTAATCATGGATCAGGGCATAAAAACCTCATAATCAAATGCAGACAGAAATAAATATTAAATACATTCTTTTTAGATCATGATGCAATAAAAATTACAAGACAAAAAAAGGTCATGCAAAGATAGACTTAAAATTAACTACAAACTAAATAATATAATTTTAAAGAATGAGTGGGTCAAACCAACCCTTCAGAATCTGATAAACATTTTATAAAAATGATCTCTTACCCTTAATCCTAATTCTTCATACCAA
Source organism: Macrotis lagotis (assembly GCF_037893015.1). Taxonomy (NCBI): domain Eukaryota; kingdom Metazoa; phylum Chordata; class Mammalia; order Peramelemorphia; family Peramelidae; genus Macrotis; species Macrotis lagotis. The sequence continues at coordinate 106,975,681 of NC_133666.1, read as the reverse complement.
AAATTACTAAGCTCTAAACGTGTGTATCAAAATATGTATGTATATATGTATGTATGTATGTACATATAATGCTAACCTGACTATGTGACACTGAGGGGAGGAGGGTGGAAGGAAATTTTGTAATTTAAAAATATACATTTACATATCGATGAAAATTATTTTCTTAAAAAAAGAATGAATCAGTCCAACAACAAAATCATTGAGAGAATCAAAAATTTCTACCAAGACAACAACAATAATTAGATAATATACCCAAACTTCTGGGATGCAGTCAAAGCAGTCATTAGTAGAAATTTTATATCCCTAGATGCTTACATGAAAAAATTAGAATAATAGGACATCAATGAACTAAGTATGCAAATAAAAAGTGAATAAAAAATAAATTAAAAATCCCCAACTAAATATGAAATTAGAAATAATGTAAATCAAAGGAGAAATTATCAAAATATTCAGTTATTTTGCACAACCATGTGCCAATAAATCTGACAATGTAAGTGATATGGATGAATATCTACAAAAGCATAAATTGACCAGACTAATAGAAAAGGAAATAAAATATTTAAGAAGCCCAATTTTAAAAAATGAAATTTAACATCCCATCAATGAAATCCCTATGGAACAAATCTTGCCAGATGAAGAACAATTAATTCCAATTTTATATAAACTATTTGAAAAAATAGGTGAAAAAAGAGTCCTGTCAAATTCCTTTTATGAGATCAATATGATACCAATACCTAAAACATAAAGTGTCAAAACAAAGAAAGAAAATTGCAGACCATTTTCCCTAATGAATATAGATGTAAACATTTTACATCAAATTTTAGAAAAGGGATTATAAGTTATCACTAGATAATACATTATTATTAGATGAAACTTATACTAGGAATGCAAGGATGGTTCAACATAGGAAAATAATCAGCATAGTTGATTTGTCAATAACAAAACTAACAGAAATTGTGATTATTTCAATAGATGTTGAAAAAGCCTTTGACAAAATGTATTACCGATTTCTATTAAAAATATTAGAGAGCATAGAAATAAATGGAAATTTCCTAAAAATATAAACAGTATCTGTCTAAAACCATTGAAAAGCATAACACAATAAAGATTCAATGGAATAGATCCAGGATTAAAGAAACACTACTAAATTAGTATAGTATAGTATATGAAATGGGGATATGCTAGAAGCATTTCCAATATGATCAGGAGTGAAACAAGGATGCCTATTACTGCCATTATTATTCAATATTGTATTAGAAACATTAGCTTTAGCAATAAGAGAAGAAAAAGAAATTGAAGGAATTAGAATAGGCAAGGAGGAAACAAAACTCTCATTCTTTGCAGATGATAAGATGGTATACTTAACAGAGTCATAGAAATTAACTAAAAGGTTTATTGAAATAATTAGTAAATTTAAGCAAAGTACCAGAATATAAAATAAATTCATATAAATCAAAATTTTTCCTATATGGTAATAAAGACCAGAAGCAAGAGATAGAAAGATAAATTCCATCTAAATTAACTGTGGACAATATAAAATACTTGGGAATTTACCAGCCAAGACAAACTGAAAAACTATATGAACACAATTGCAAAACACTTTTCATATAAGTCAGATTGAAACATCTAAAAAAAGTGTCAATTGCTCATGGGTAGGCTGAGTAATATAATAAAATAAAAGTTCTACCTAAACTAAATTACTTATTCAGTGTCATATCAAACAAATTATTATATAAATAGTGAGTATTTTACAAAAGTATTTTATAAAACTAGAAAAAGTTAAAATTAATCTGGAGGATCAAAATTTCAAGTATATCAAGGGAATTAATAAAAAAAGCAAAGGAAAGTGGCCTAGTCATATTAGAACTAAAATTAAAGCAGCAGTCAATCAAATCTGTTTGGTACCAAGAAATACAAAAAAGATTCAATGGAATAGCTTGGGTACTAAAGAAACACTACTAAATTAATATAGTAATATACTGTTTAATACACCCAAAGATTCCAGCTTCTGGCATACGAAATCATTATTTATTTGACAAAATCTGCTGGGGAAAACTGGAAACTGATATAACAGAAACTAGGTAAAAGCCAACATCTCACACTCTATACCAAGATAAAGTTGAAATGGTTACAGGATTTAGAAGTAAAGTGAGATACAATAAGCCAATTAAGAATCCAAGGAACAATTCATTTGTCAGATCTATGGAAAGGGAAGGCATTTATGACTAATAAAAGATAGATAAAATTATGAAATACAAAATGAACAATTTTGAATACATTAAATTGAAAAGTTTTTGCACAAATAAAAATCATCATTAAAAGGAACTGCTTCTGATAAAGGATTGATTTGTAAATTTATAGAGAACTGAGGCAAATTTATAAAAAATACAAGTCATTCTCCAATTGATTAAAGGTCAAGTATATGAATAGGTCATTTTCAGATGGAAAAAATATGGTCATATGAAAAAATGTTCTACATCATTATTGATTAAAGAAATATAAATTAAATGGGAAGAAATGTAAATTAAAACAATTGAAATACCACCTCACACCTATCAAACTGGAAAAGATGCACATTTAACGAAAGGGAAGAATTCCAAAATTTCCTGATGAAAAGACCAGAGCTAAATAGAAAATTTGGACATCAAACAGGAGGTTCAAGAGACACATGAAAAGGTAAAAAAAGGGGGAGAGGGTAAAGAAAATAAACTGCTATCCAATAATATTTTTTAAAAAATTAAAAAATAAACAGTGTTGGAGAGGATGTGGGAAAACTGGGATGGTAATGCATTGTTGGTGGAGTTCTGAACTGATCCATTCTGGTAAGCAATTTGCAACTATGCCCAAAAATGTGCACACCCTTTGATCCAGCAAAATCAGTACAAAGACATCATAAAGAAAGGCAAAATACCAACAAGTATTGAATGTCCAAAAAATTGGAGAATGGCTAGACAAAAGATGACATCTGAATGTGATGGAGTACTATTGTTGTGTAAGAAATCATGAGTGGGGGGGCGGCTAGGTGGCGTAGTGGATAAAGCACTGGCCCTAGAGTCAAGAGTAGCTGGGTTCAAATCCAGTCTCAGACACTTAATAATTATCTAGCTGTGTGGCCTTGGGCAAGCCACTTAACTCCATTTGCCTTGCAAAAACCTAAAAATAAAAAACAAGAAATCATGAGTGGGGAGCAGTGAGGTGACCTAATGGATAGAGCATCTGCCCTGGAGTCAAGGGGATCTTAGTTAAAATCCAGTCTCAGGAACTTATAATTATCTGGCTGTGTGACCTTGGGCAAGTCACTTAAGTCCATTGTCTTGGAAAAAAAAAGAAAGAAGAAAGAAATCATGAATTTTGCAATGATTAACTATGATGGTCTTGGGTCCTTGAGGCATTTCACTAATCAAGAACAATTCTAAAAGACTTGTGATGGAAAATGTCATACATATTCAGAGAAAAAACTTTGGACTCAGAATGCAGATCAAAGCATGCTACTTTCACTTTTTATAAAGTGAATAAAGTTCTTCCCCTTTTCTCATAATTTTTCCCTTTAATTTTTATTCTTCTTTCACATGACAACTACAAAAATGTCTGAAACATGATTTTACAAGTAAACCCATATTAAATTGTTCAATGTCATAGGTAGGGGAGAGGGAAGGAAGAAGGTAGAAAAACATGGAACTCAAAAGCTTATAAAAAATGAATGCTGAAAACTATCTTTGCATGCAACTTGAAAAAATAAAATTAACATTAAAAAAAGAATGCAAAAATCATAATTCAAGAACTGAAAAAAAAAGTCTTAGAGTTCATCTAAAATCTCTTCATTTTAAAATGTAGAAATTGAAGCCCAGAGAGAGACAATAAGTGATTTACTCAGGTCTCAGGGTAATAATTGGCAAAGAGTTAGAATTTGAACTCAAATCCTTCAACTCTACCTTAAACTTGCTTTCCTTTGCACTATTTTGCCTTCTATAAATGATAATACTGAGATTTTTGACTTAAACAAAAGTGTTCTTTCCACTAAATTGCTTTAAAATTACAGCTTGGTAAACTACTATGCTTAGCTCAGTTTTCTCATGAATATTAACGATATAGCCCAAATTCAAATAGATGCTTCATCACTATAAGAAAACTGGTTTTTCTTCTTGACTAAAACACAAAGACAAACTGCTGAAAATGGAAGAAGAAAGCCTTCACATGCTGACAAAGACCACTGCTCAGAATATCCCCAAATTTGTGTCAGGAGTTAAGTGCAACATGCAAAGTGAATCAGAGATATTTTGTGTAATTTTTATATTCTTCAAAGAAAAGGAGAAAATGAGAAAAACATTTACTAAGAGTTTGCTATCTACTAGGTATTATAATCAGTGCTTAGCATAAAAATAGAAGCAAAAAGAATTATACAATCCCTGCTCAGAAGAGCTTAAGTTTTAATGGGAGATGGCAATATATAAAAAGGAACTGAAGATCTAAATATACATTCATTATCTTGTATTTTTCTTGATATATTGTTTTTCTACAGCAAAAGTTTTAATGAAATAATTTTTAAAGTGATAAAAGGTATCAAAATGAAAGAAAGAAAGCTAAAGAGGTAAGACATTATAGGGTTTTACTATTAAAAACTAAAAACAATACATACAAATTCAAAGTTTGATATTATACTAAACATTTTCTAAGCAAATTGGAACTCTCTTCTCTTCTGATTTAAACCAATATTTGATTCATGAATTTTTCAAGTAATATCTGTGAAAAGATAATTCAATCTAGAGTATTAATAATAATAGAAAGGCAATGATATAGAATTTGAGAGCTATGAATTTCAGTAGATAATATAATCTTCTGTGATGAGATCCATAGTGAGTCAAGGGCACAGTTAGAATCAATCACTGCTAATTCAATGTCCTTTACATCATTCCACTTAGCCTTTTCTGTTCTGTTTTCTGGATATAATAAAGTATATTTTGTCCCACAGGGTTAAATGCATAATACATTTTATATATTTTCAAATCATAAAAGAATATCAACTTGCAATATTATTGTTTAAAGTAGCTGAAGGGGTACCTTTAAATGCTTCCTCTCAAGTTCCCACCCAAATCTATAATACTTAATTCACTATATTGTATAAATTATATTATTTATTATGAATGAATATTCTCTCCAGATTTAAATTGCGGGAGTCAGTATTAATAATCATGTTTGTCCATTCTTGAAGAAGACCACAGCATTAGGGAGATGATGCCATGACAAGCACATGAATTGGATTTGAGTGAGGAGGTAATGTGCTAACTCACCAGTCTCATTCTCTCCTCCAGAACCATCTGGGTCCAGTGGCCAAGTATGAAACCGAACAACTGGCAGTGACACTGGAAGTTGGGCAATTTGGATTAAATAACTTGGCCAAGGTCAACCAACTAATAAGTGTCAGAGGCTGGAGTCAAATTCCCATCCTCCTGATTCCAAAGCCAGTCTTCTATCCACTGAGCCATCTACTAATGTTAGCTTTTTGATTGAAATGTTTTTATTTTTAAAAATATTATGTTGACCTTTTTTGTACATCATTATAATTTTCCAATGCCTCTCTCCAGATCTCTCATTTAACAAGGAAAAAGCTTTTTTGATTAAAGCAAATTAACAATTTTCCTTTTTATTTAGAAATAAATATGTTTCAACATTAGCTTTTGGGAATCAAAACTGGTCACTATATTACTCTAAATATTGTTTACTTTTGGTCTTCTTTTCTTTTATATCATTATGGTCATTTTGTAGATACTATTCTCTTGGTTCTTTTTCCATCATTCTAGATATCTAGCTACAAGCTTTCCAAAAATCTAAGTGAATTCTTGAAATGTCATGAAGTGAAATGAATGCTCTATTCATAATGAAGTAAAGGGGGAGAATAAAACAACAGTATTCTAAAGTCCCATATAGAGGCCCCCAATATACTAATTACTGAAATTCCCCTGTAACTGTTCAAATTAGGAGCAAATCCACTATTACAATAAGATACAACTTGACTAGACAGCTCTGGGAGAAAAAATCTGCCTTGTAGGTTTATTTAATTGTTCTTATGTCCTTAAGAGGAAAGCAATATGATAAGGTAATAGATTATGAAATGAGGACAGAGATAAGTTACTTAGATTGCCAGATATCATGGTTAACTTTGGTTATGTTGGAAATAAAGCCAAAAAACCTAGGACTGCAGTTGGCAGAGCAGTTACAAAGAATACTTGCTCTCTAGAAAGAGTCCTATTGGCAAAGGGATAGCAATTCAAAGGTAACTTTTATTAATTGTCTAAAATTAAAGCCCTCCAAAAGACCATGTTCATGAAATGTGAAACTGGTTTTAGTGCTAACAAAAATGCACCTCTTAAGTGGATTGGTGCCTAGAGGGAAGAAATTCAAAAGTATTCCTGAAATTTTCTATATTCACATAGAAATGTAAGATAGCTATTTTTGAAGCATAATACAATTCTATTAGAGCTGCTTATAAAATATAGATGAAAATTATTTCATCATGAAAGAGATATAAATAAATGCATTACTATTAGAAGGGGAGAAAAAAGGGAATTGCTAAATGGATTTTGGAGCCATGGATCATGGTTACTGGAGCCAGGCTTATCAGAGCATCTCGGGAATCTCATGACATTAAATGACAATGACACCAGAAAGGGAGAGGGAATGCCACCAAATTTGTAGGAATATACTGGTTTTGCCAAAGAATTGCTTTCAAAATATTTGATAAACCATCGGTTACTGTCATTTCATTCTTAATATCCTATTTATCTAAAGTTCAATTCATTCAACAGGAACTCATTGTATGTACTATTTGTAATGAAATGTTTTCAGTACTGAGGAGAGAAAGACAAAGAACCAGTAGTTACATTTTCTTGGATCATTATATCATATATGATATATTGCAAATGTCAAAGAAAATATCTCATCACTTATAACAAACTATAAAGAATTTTTTATAATGATCAAATCCTTATAAATGGTAATTGACATGAATCATCAAATAAAATAAGCCTGATTAGGTGACCACTTTCATTAAAAGATAATTTGTTCAAAAGACATTTCTGTTTAAATATAGATTCTCCAGTAAGTGAATTTCATAAAACTTTACAAATATATTCATTATCTTGTAAGCTCTTCTACCTCTTTTTGGATTGAATGAACCAAACTTGGAATAGTTTCTTTTCCTTTTTATTCTGAACTACTAAAGATGATTAACTTGGCTTTGGAAAAATACTTAAAAGTCTAATTGACTAACTAAAAAGTAAACAACTGCAAATGCCAAAATTGACTTACTCACTATATGGCTTACTCTTTATTTATGTGCAACTATAGATAAAAAAGAATGTAAATAATTTTCAGATGATATTTAAAATTATCTTTGAGTCTTAGCATTTCATCATAGTAAAAGACAAAGATTTTTATCTGCTAAGACTACTTCTCAATCTTACTTCAATTAAGCATTAATATGATCTAACTGGTGTCAAAGTCAATTCATCAACCAATGCTAAAATTATTTGTGATCTGTGAGGCCCAGTGATCTATAATAGGGTCAATGATTGTTGCTGTGACATTTCAGTCATGTCTTATTCATTTTTGGATGTTCTTAGTAAAACTACTAAAGTGATTTGCACCTCTTCCTTCAGCTCATTTTTATAGATAAGAAACTAAAACAAAGTTAAAGTTGTGCCCAGAATCAACAGCTGGTAAATATCTGAGGTCAGATTTAAATTCATGAAAGATGAGTCTTCTTGATTTCAAGCCCAGTGCTCTATTGACTGTACTAATTTAGCTGCCCTAATACTTATAGTATCTATCTCATAGAATTGTTGTAAATTCTATGATCTCTCCAATGAGATTCTGAAATAAAAATGCTATATATATATATATATATATATATATATATATATATATAAATACATACATATATATATATCAGTAACTTCCATTATTATCATTATAACAATTTTAGCATTATAATATATTATAGTTTCAATTTTTTAATTAAGGCATTAAGAGAGAATGAGAAAGAGTGCGGTGTTGTGGATGAAAACCAGCTTCAGAGTCAATGAACTTGAGTTCAAATTCAGCATCTGAAATATATCTATCATTGTGTTGAAACAACTGAATTTTAGAATGGGTACTGATTAGCAATGATACAATTTTCCTCTATGAATAAAATGGATGACACTTCCAGTGCCATAGATCTATTAATGCTTTCAACATAATTTGTGGTGTTTGGTTCTATCTAGAAAATATTTATCAGCAAATGATTGCCTTGATATATACTATCACCCTCTAATACTAATTTCTTTGAAAAGAAGCAAATTGAAGTCAAGATGTTAGTGTGAAAGTAGCATGCTCCCACAGCTTAAATGAAGCCTGTATACAAACATTAAAGTTAGAGATCTCACCCCAAAAAATGTAAAGTTGAAAAGACACTTTCAACTATAGACATCAAGGAAGAAGAGCAAGATAGCCAGAAGGAGACTTTTAGGTACAGGTCCTGGTACCTAGACAGTAGCAGAGGTTCCAGCAGCTAGACAGCAAGTCAGTAGAGAGGGTCACAACTCCAAACTCTAAACCCTGAAAACACTCCTGCCAAAAGACAAAAATGGGTTGGGAACATAAAGGAGGAAACAAATCTGTGCATAGGCAATGCCTGGGCTGTATAGGTAACATCTTGCCCAACAATAAGCCAGGGATCAGAACCCAGTCCCAGCATAAAAAACTTGGGTCTATAAACCTTATACTCAAGTTGACAATCAAAATGACAAAAAAAAAACTAAAAGAATGCTAACCATCAGAAGTTATTATTCAGATAGAGATGATAAAAATAGAAGAAGAACACAGTAAAAAAATTTCTACATGGGGAGGTTCAAAGGATTTGATGAACTGAACTCAAATCCAAAACTTCCTATAAAAGCTTTAAAAATAATTTTAAAAGGGGCGGCTAGGTGGCGCAGTGAATAGAGCACTGGCCTTGGAGTCAAGAGTACCTGGGTTCAGATCTGACCTCAGACACTTAATAATTACCTAACTGTATGGCCTTGGGCAAGCCACTTAACTCCACTGCCTTGAAAAATCTAAAATAATAATAATTTAAAAAACAAAGAAGAGAGGAAGAAGAAAAAAGAAATGAGTCATATAGGAAAATTATGAAAAATTGACCAAAGAAATAAACCAATTTAAAAGTAAAAATAGCCAACTGGAAAAAGAAATATAAAAGCTAATTGAAGAAAATAAAACCCTGAAAATTAGATTTGGAAAAATAGACACCAATGAATCTATGAGACACGAATATTCCATCAAAGTCAAAAGGCTGAAAAAAAATTGAAGAAAATGTAAATATCTTTTAGGAAAAGCAAATCACCTGGAAAATAGATCCAGAAGAGATAATTTGCAAATTATTGATCTACCAGAAAGTCTAGATAAAAAAAAAGAACCTGGAAAATATTTTTCAGAAAATTATCAGGGAAAACTGTCCAAATCTGCTAGATAAAGAAGAAAAACTATAATTGAGAGGATACACAGAACTCCAGAAAGAAACCCCAGGATAAAAACTCCAAGGACTATCATAGCCAAATTCCAAAATTCTCAAATAAAGGAGAAAATACTGCAAGGAGTCAAAAAGAAGCAATTTAAATAAAAAGGAAACACAATCACAATTTCACAGGACTTATCAGTTTCAATACTGAAGGAAAGGAAGGCCTGTAATATGGTATTTTGGTGAGAAAAAGGACCTTGGATTATAACCAAGCATTTACTACCCTGCAAAATTCATCATATTCTGTCAGAGGAAAAGATGAAATATTTAATGAAACAGAAAAATTTCAAAATTTCTTGATAAAAAGACCAGAACTGAACAGAGAACTCAGACTTCAAATAAAAGACTCAAGAGATACAGTAAAAAGATAAATGGAAAGAGGGAAAAAACATAAATGTTATTCAAGAACATTAGATTGTATTCAATCCTACAAGGGAAGATAACACTTGTAAGACTAAAGAATTGTATTTCTCTTAGCATAGTTGAAGGGTTGAATGTAGTTGAAGAGATTGTACTTAGAGAATATGGGTATGGTTGATTCTTGTCCTATCAAAGATGACAAAAATGAGATCACTATATTTGAGACATATTACAAGGCTTCCAACCATGACTGATCAGAACAATATGCTCCACCATAGGTCATATACAAATAATCCAGATGAAAAGTTGTGGTCTTTACTCTAATTTATGTGTCTCATGTTTCCTGTGACTTACTTTAATTCTGTCTAGTCCACAGAGTTCAGTACTTTCTCTGATAAGAACATCTTATGCTGGGAAGTTCTGTGCCAGTGTCTCTCATATCTTATATCAATTGTAAATTCTTGAAAGAGACCTTCAGAGAGTCCAAGCACTTGGAGTTTCTATACATAATTAAATCAGAAGTGACTTTACTTTACTAGATACTTAGAGGTTTGTATTACCTTAGGGTAAGAGGGTAGAAACCTACTTAGAAGGGTGGACATAAAGAGATTAGGAAGTGTTCTTATTTTAATTCATACTTTAGTTAAGTAGTAAGGTTAGGTTAATAAGGTGGGTGGGGAGTGTGGGAGAGAGGGAAACTGATACTTTGGTTGGGAAACATTTGTAGAGTTATGATCTGAGAGTACTATAAAGAGGGAGGGAGAGAGTATACTTAAAGGGACTGGACATGAAAACATCATGAAAATATTTTGATTAGCCTGATTCTTTGGCTACAATTGGAGGGATTATGTAGGGTGGGGGCACAAATGGTTCAGGAAATGATTTGGCTTTGCATGATGCTTTGGTTCATGAGGATTATGTGTCCATGAAGGGTATTTGAAAAGGGGGTAAAGTAAAAAGTGATTATAATTTGATGTCATTCATGACTCTTGAGAAATGTATTTCTAATGAAACAGAAGAGAGTAGGGTACTTAGTGATTATGAGGCAATGCTGCTAATCAAGCAATCAATCAATTAACCTTTAATTGTACTTTGATTGATAGTACTATGATTTATAATATTTCTATCAGTCAGATAAAAGGGGTATAATTGGAAAACAGGAATTTAAATACAAGACAGTTAAAACAATAAAAAAAATAAAAAGAAGAAGCAGACTAGTTATTAGTGAATAAATAATTTGAGGTGAAGAGCCACAAAGACCTATTATAGAAGAAGGAAAGAAGGGACAGTGTGAACATTAAGTAAATCCAGTTCAACAGATTGGACCCAGAGAGGAAATAACATACATTCCCAACTGGGTTTAAAAATTACCCTACAAGGACATGGCTGTGGAAAGGGAGAATTAAAGGGAAGAATGGACTGATAAAATGGAAGGTGAAGGTATAAGTGAAAGAAATAAAGTTAAAATTTAAAAGAAAAGTTGAAGGGGAAAGGAAGCAAAACACTGATGAGGAGGAATAAGAGGAAAGGAAAGAGAAAAGTACGGATGGGGAAAAATAACAGAGGGAAATAAATAATTAATCGTAAAGGTAAATGGGATGAATTCTTCCATAAAATGTATGCAGAGAGAAGATTGGATTAAAAATCAAGATCCCTCAATATGTTGTTTACAAGAAACACACTTGAAGCAGAGAGATATATACAGGGTAGTTTTGGGGTTTGGTTTTTTTTTTGGTTTTTGGTTTTTGCAAGGCAATGGGGTTAAGAGACTTGCCTAAGGTCACACAGCTAGATAATTATTAAGTGTCTGAGGTCAAATTTGAACTCAGGTCCTCTTGACTCCAAGGTCACTGCGCCACCTAGCTACCCTTCTCATGGACTCTTTAATCGACATTCTTGGCCTTTAAGAAACTTGGGAATTTAAGAAAATACATCAATGGTGTTCTTTCTTCCATTTTATTGAACATGTGATTCTAGGTATTTCTATGAATATGTAGTCTGATGCAAAAGAAAGTTTTCCTTCCTATTAAATAGTAGTAAATTAAAAATGGTGTTTTGGGTGATTTTGTTAACCTTTCATAGTAAAGTAATAGTGGGGTGAGCTTTAGAAATTAATTGATGTGTCAAAACAAAATATATCATCCTGGGAAATTTTGCCCCATAGGGGCATTGCTGAACACTTTCCTTTTTTTTTAGTTGGAACACTATGTACAATGAACCTAAATAGAACTATAAGAAGAGAAAAAATCAATAAACAATGGTCTATTCTCTTAGGACACTTGCAAATAGAGAAAATACAATGTATACTAATAATTATAACACAAGTTGTGATGCTGAATTTTCATAAGCAAGATATAAAGAAAGTGTTATGGCAGATATAAAGACACTGGACTAATTGGTAGCTGAAATAGTAAACTGGTATTTGGCTATAGCTCAGATAGGAACAAATCCACACTGACAGCAAAGGAACTGTCATCTAATGATCCATGAGATAACCTAGAGACCAGAGGGAGAAAGATTTTCTGAAGAATTAGTTTACTCATTATAGCCGATCCTATTCTGTTAATATCCCATTATTTTGGCAAAATGCTCTATGTATAATTCTCTATCACTAAGAAAATTCCCTTCACTTTCCTGATAAAATGATCATGGGTCAAAGCAAGCTGAGATGAAACTGAAGGAAAATTTGAATGAAATGTGCTTAGATTAAAGCAATCGTGGCAGAAGGAATATATTTTTTCATCTTGTTTTTCCCAACTCTTTCTAAGTAGATGCCTAAAACTCATTTATTTTTAAAAAATGTTCTACAAATTATATTTGAACATGTGAAAAAAAAGTTGCAGAAAGCATAGCATTAATGGTTTCAATGAATAGTTAATTCTAAACAGAAAAAAAATTCCCTTTCAAAACCCAAATTGGTCTCTTGGCCCCAGGCAATGTTCTTGAAGGTATGGTAGGTAGGAAAAGAGTAGGGATGTTTTAATTCAGAAATATCATGATTAGCAGGAAAAGCATCTCATAAGAATGATTTTTCAAAGAGTAGATCATTAGTAATATGAGCAAGAGAGGAGGAGACCTATAGATGATACTAGTTAATTTCATGCATAAAAGGATGGCCTTTGCTAGTCTGAGTTTCATCTGATTTAGAAAGAGCTTAGGGGACATTCAACATCAAAAGAAACTCATATCAATTCAGCTTTGGTTGAGTAAAGACAGTTTACTGAGAACAGACATTACTATACAGCTGACAACATGATATATACTCCAGACCATATGGGGAATGAAGGAGGGGGAGGAATAGTCTTAATGTTTAGAAGAAAGATTCTCCACTCATTTTTCAAACTAATCGTTTTCAATCTCTTTTAATAGCTAATTTTTCTTTCCTTAAATATTTAACATGCCTACTCCCCAAAGTTTTGCATTGGATCTCTTCTCTTCTTTCCTCACGATTTTTTCATTAACAACTACCATGAAATTAGGGATAACCCCCAAAGTTATATATTCAGTCCTTCATCTCCAGATCCGTAGCTTCCCTCCCCAATTCAATTAATTCACTTCAATAAATACTTATTGATGGCTATGAAGAGACATGAATTAAACAGAAAGGATTTATTAACTGTCTCTGATATTCAAAGAAATGTGATAGGCATTGAGAATGCAAAGATAAAGATTAAAAATCATGGCAGCCCTTTCTCTAGAAGAATTTAAATTCTATTGAAAAATATCATATGAACATGGACAAATAAATAAAGTAATTTGAGAATGAAGAGAAGCTATCATCTAAGAATAGCACAGATGGGTTCATGGATCAATAAATTAGAATTCCAGAAATTTAGAATTCTTAAAAGAACCATGAGAAAGATGAAATCTATAATTGGAATATACAAAAACAGATGATGATAACATATAGAGCAGTTGCTGTAATGGGGAAAAACTAATATTTTAATCACAGAGCCACTCTTGATTTATTTCACTCTGTGGTACTATAAACTATCAAATATTCATGTTCAAAATCTGTGTGGCCTTTAATTGACTTTCCTATAGTTTTTGAAGTTGTCCAGGTGATCTTGTTTACAGATTTGCCTGTAATGATAATATAAAAACTTAGAACACTATGAAACCTTCTATAAGAGATTAACTATCATTGAAAAGGGAATAAAGGGCACATTCTAGCTAATTTCTAGAGACTGGATAGCTCACTGAACAGGTCCATCAGCACATATATCTTAGGAAGACAATGTAAATGAATAATAACTGGAATCATACTTGAATAAAAGGGAAAAACTGGATGAGAGTACATTTAAGAAATTGAGCATAGCTTTAAACAACCCTAAATTTCTCTCTAAAATAAAACCCATCTTTTTATACCAACATCCTTCTAACAAGGTGATTTAGTCATGTTGAAAGATCAGGAGATAACATTTGAACAGCATGTTTACTAGATTGATATATATGAAAGGCTTAGTTTAACAGTTTAGGGCTTTGCCCACACAATTCCATAATTACATTTTTTATCATTAAGCTAAAACTCTATAAAAATACACTAGTTTGCTTTTCATATATAAATTAGCTTTCATTAGCAATATGAGAATAAAAATTAATTAATCTATATTCTGTTGGAATAGAGTCACTGTAATTGAGTTATATATGTCAGCTAACATTTTGCTTGATTTTATACAATTATTTGATAGGTATGTAGGTTTCTTCGAGATGGTATCAATATCACTCTAGTTAAGAGATAATTAATGGGCAGCTAGGTGGCGCAGTGGACAGAGCACTGGTCTTGGAGTCAGGAGTACCTGGGTTCAAATTTGACCTCAGACACTTAATAATTACCTAGCTGTGTGGCCTTGGGGCAAGCCACTTAACCCCATTTGCCTTGCAAAAACTAAAAAGAGAGAGAGAGAGAGAGAGAGAGAGAGAGAGAGCGCGAGAGAGAGAGAGAGAGAAAAGAGATAATTAAGAGCAGTGGAGTTGAACTCAGATTAAAACAGGTCCTACTAAATCACATTTAATATGTGACCCTGGGGACTGCATATTGACTTATAAAACCATGTTAATATTTATTATAATTTTATTTGTTTTTAAAATATTTTCCAAACACATCTTAATCTTGTTTAGGCTGGGGAGTTATGGTTGCATGTAGTTCATGAGCTAAATGTCTAATTAATAGGATAGTTATATTAAACCCAATAGTGAGCTCAATGTGCTCTGCACTCAATAATGTAGGCACTTCCCTCCTAGTATATAGTTCCCCTACCCAGGCCTTCTCAACCCAAGAGACTATTGCCCATGTGTCCCCCCATAAATCCTCTAATTTGTAGTATTAGGGATATGAAGACAAAAATAAAAAAAGAATGACAGCCCCATTGCACATAGTTTGTTTCTACTGGGTTCCATCTAATGGCATATGGTAATAAAAGAAAGGAATCTTCCTCTAAGTTTCTTAATAGTGGATGAATACCAGTTGACCTATTATGCTTTGCCCTTTCAAAATGATTGTAAGTCAGTATAATTCTCTTTTTTCAGCATGAAGATTCTACCTCCTTTTCCAATAAAACAAGTATTTGATGTTATCTCTATATTTCTTTTTTGTGCAATTTGTCATTTATAATATCCTGTACTATATCATATTAATTATAGCCATATCTAGAACCTTTTTCATTTTTTTTTTGAATCAACTATTGGTACTATATAAATGTAAGATTTCTTTGTAGCCTACAAGTCTTTGTCTTCTTGTTTCTTCACCTTGAGTCATATTTTCCAATTTAATTTAGACCATCTCTTCCTATATTTATCTTTATAGTAGAATCACAAAATTAATATTTATTTTAGGGGCTCTTATTTAAACAATATTATTTAAATTAATTATTAATATTATTTAAATAATATTTTATTTTCTCCAAGTCATATGTAAAGATAATTTTAAAATTCATTTTTAAAAAATTGATTTCAAAATTTTCTTTCTATCCCTCACAATCTTCTTCTTTGAGACAATAAGTAATTTGATATAGTTTATATATATATTCAGTTGAAAGATGACAGACCCAAAGGAAAAAAATGAAAAAAAAATCACAGAAAGTGAAAAAAGTATGATCAATTTGGCTTCAGACTCTATCAGTTATTTCTCTGGAGGTAAAGAGCATTGCTCATTTTAAATCCTTTGAAATTGTCTTAGATAACTGTTCTATTGATATTTTCTATATCATTCACCATTTTAGGGACTTTTAAAGAATTTTTACTAGAATTTTCTACAACATCTTAAAATTGTGCTACATCATATTCATAAAATAGCACAGGTTCTGAACTCAAACTTCTCTCCAAATACTCTTCCAATATAGACTCTGACTCTGTATTACCTACATATCTTAGAGGAAGCCATTTCTAGCTCTGTTTTCTCAGGCATAAATCACTGGAGAACAAAATAGATAATGTTCAAGTCCTATTCCTGCTCTTAAGTTGTAATTCTTTGGATGTTGGAATATAAGTTGCATTTATAATGATGTTAATATATCATATTAATAATATTGATGATTCTTTATGAATACTTTAAGGCAAGATGACTTAGTGTTTCTTAAAATGATTCTTCTTGTCATCAGATTTAAGATAAAATCAATTCTGTCACCACCTGTTTTTGCCTTTTAAGGAGAATCCCTAAACTGTCATTGCATTTAGACACAACTTTTTTTTCTTCAGTTTTTATTTGTATTGAGAAAATCAATATTGATATGGATCAGTTTCTCCAGGAGATTGTTAAGTAGTGGTTAACAAGACAATGTTCTCACAAAGAAGGAAACAACATTTAAATTTCATAAAATTCACTTTCTGCTTCCCTTCCCTCCCTCTCTGTCATCAATTCTTCAAATCTATAAAGTAGAAAAATAGGACTAGAGGATCTTTTCATATTTTCCTTTCTTTCCTTAATGGCTCAATTTGAGGAATTCCTCATCTGGCCCCAACTTACTAATGATGCCTATTTGCAAGTTTAGTTAATATGATACCCAGAAAGTAGGGAATTTATCACTTGAAATTATACCTTGATCCTTTCTAATATGGAAATATCTGCCAGAGCTGGCATTCTGCCAGAACAGGCATTAAAAAAAAGCCTAGATGGCTGAGAAAAGGCAGATAGTGTCTTGAGCTCTCATCATAACCTCTCCAAACACATTTAAATAATACTATGAAGCAATTCCTAAACTACAGAATCCAAGAAGGATGGAGTGAAATAATTTTCCAGACATAGACAACTTAGAAAGTTAGAAGGAAAAATCTGACCCTCCTGAGTGAGAGGACAGTATGGTCCAACATAGACTAACCCACCTAACCAAACTTTGCCTTGGGAGCCACTGAATCAGCAGTGGTACTAACCCCTAGCTCCTGGAGCTCTAAGGCCACAAAAGGGTTAATTGGGATTAGGAGCTCATAGGGTCTATTTGTTGGCACTGAGGGCAGGACAATATTGCTTTGCCAATACTTGGATGTGAGTCTCAGTCCTGAGTTGAAGTCCCAGGACTAGGAAGATCAGTATCACACCAGAACTTGCAACTGCAGTGGAGCAGAGACCCTCATCACAGTTTCAGGGCAGAAAAGAGTATTGGTCACTCACAAATAGAGCACAGGGTAGGAGAGCAGTAAACGCACCTCTCCTTAGATCAAACCATCTTGAAAGAACTGAAAATTTATAGGTCCCTAGAAGTGTCTCTGAAAACAGTTGTACAAAATCCCTGAAGCTTGGGACAGTGCTGCCTCCACACTGCAAGCAGAGCCCCACTTTAACAAAAAGCTATAAGTTAAGAAAGAAACTGGGGAAACAATCAAACAATAGGAAAAACTTTTGATCACAGAAAGCTATTATAATGACAAGGAATATCAGAAGACAATAACAGTCAAAGCTCCAACATCCAAAGATAAGAAAAACTAGGTTCAGACCATGAAAGAACTCAAAAAACAATTTTGAAAGTCAAGTAAGAGAGGGAGAAAAAAAACTGAAAAGAGAAATAAGATTGACACAAGGAATTCATGAAAAAAGAGTCAAAACTTTGGTAAAGGAGACACAAAAAATACTGAAAAAATAACACTGGAGAAGTCAGAATAGATCAAGTTCTAAAAGAGGTACAAAAGACCAATGGGGAGAAAAATGTGTTAAAACACCGAATTGGGAGAAAGTTCTGGGCTGGGTGGGGGGGGAGTCAAGATGGTAGTATGAAGCTAGGAAATTCCCAGAGTTTTTTCCAAAAAATCTTTAAATAAAACCTCTAACATAAAGTGACAGAACCAACAACGACAAAAAAACCCTACAGTGAAACAAGTTCTCAACTCAAGGTATCATGGAGAAACTGTAGGTAAAACAGGAGTATAATCCAGCATGGACAGAACAAATGGACAGTGAGTGGGAGTCTCTTATCCACAGTACAGCACAAGTCTGGGTTCAGCAAGTCAGCCATACAGTGGGCCAGCAGGGAGGGCCCAGCTCATAAGACAAAGTTAAAGTTCCAGAAATGCTGGGACAACAGAAAAAGACTGGGTTGGGCTACCCTAATGCAGGGAACAAATCACTAGCACCTGAAATACCATAGTCAATGCCAGAGGTAAGCAAAAAGTAAAGGACCAGACCTCCAGCCACAACACAAAAAACTTGGTACTCTGTTCCCTTTGTCCCAGGAGTGGAACTCATCTTTCAAAATGAGCAACAACAAAAAAAGTGTGAACCATAAAAAGCTATCATTCTGAGGGAGAGATTTAAAATGCCATTTTAGAAGAGAAAAGCAGTGACAAAATTCCTATATGAAAAACCACAAAAGTGCTTTCAAATTGGTCTCAAATCCAAAAGGACCTCTTGGAAGAGCTCAAAAAAGATTTAAAAATAAAAAAAGAGAGAGGAAAAAGAAAAATTGAGAAAAGATATTAAAGTCATGCAAAGGAATTATGAAAAACTAACAGAAGAAAACAATATTGAGGGGCAGCTAGCTGACGCAGTGGATAGAGCACCAGCCCTGGAGTCAGGAGTACCTGAGTTCAAATGTGGCCTCAGACACTTAATAATTACCTAGCTGTGTGGCCTTGGGCAAGCCACTTAATCCCATTGCCTTCCTAAAAAAAAAAAAAAACCTAAAAAAAAAGAAGAAAACAATATGATCAAATTAAAATTGGCAAAATGGAAACAGAAATCAGCTCCTTTAAAAATAAAATGGAAAGGGGCAGCTTGGTGGTGCAGTGAATAAAAGATCAGCCCTGGAGTCAGGAGGAGCTGAGTTCAAATACAGCCTCAGATACTTAATAATTGCCTAGCTTAGTCAAGTCACTTAACCCCATTGCCTTGTAAAAAAAAAAAGAAAAGTAAAAATAGACAAATAGAAAGAAATGTAACATCAAAAAAAAACATGACTAAATGAAAAGGGAATTTAACTCATCAAAAAGTAAAATTAACTACCTGGAAAAGGAAACACAAAAGCCAACTGAAGAAAAAAATTGTAAACATTGATTTAGACAAAGCAAACTTAATGATTCTATGAGATATCAAGATTCCATCAAACAAAACCAAAAGACTAGAACAATTGAAGAAAATGTAAGATACCTTTTAGGAAAAATAACCAACCTGAAAAATAGATCCATGAGAGAAAATTTATCAATTTAGTCTATCTGAAGGATATTATCAGAAAAAGAAACTGGAAAATAAATTACAAGAAATTATCATGGGAAAATGACCCTCAGAAAGAGATTTCAAAATAAAAACTTCAAGGAATGTTGTAGCTAAATTTCATACTTCTTAGCTAAAGGAGAAAAATGATACAATATGCTCAAAAGAAGTAATTTAAATATCAGGGAGCCGCAGATAGAATTACACGTGACTTATCAACTTAAACATTAAAGGACAAGAAGGCCTAGAATATGATAGACTACCCTGCAAAGTTCAACATATTCTTTCTGGAGAAAATATGGATTATCATCAAAATAGAGGACTTTCAAACTTACTTGATAAAAAAGACTAGAACTGAATAGACTATTTGATCTTAAATATAAGATTGAAGAGATACATAAAAAGAAAAATGGAAAGAAAAAATAATGTTAGTCATTAAGATTAAGGGAAAAAATGCTAGTCAATAAAAATAAACAAGAAGACAATGCCTGTAACTCTTGAACATTGTATTTCAATTAGTTGAAAGGAATACAATTAGATAAAGGGTGTGGATATTTCTACTGGGACAACTAAAGTGAGGATACTTTAACAGAGAGTTTTGACATAAATTGATTATGATGTGATGATGTTTATGGCACTTGAGAATTTTACTATCAGGACAGCTGAAAGTACTATACTTTGACAGAGATTTGGGTTACAATTAAGACTTGAAAAAAAAGATTACACTTGGAGAAGAAGATAACACCACATGAGGAAGTACAAAGGACCTGTTATTGTAGAGGGAAAGTAGGGAGACTATAAACACTGAGTAAATTTTCCTGTCAATAAACTTGATTCAAAGATTCAAATGTATATCATTATATACATTTCCCAATTGGATTTAAAAATTTATCCTACCCTATAGGGAAATAGAAAAGAACAGGGAAAAGGACAGTGTGAGGCAGGCAGTAGCCAAAAGCAAAACATTGCAGAGAAGGGATAAGGGGAAAGGAGAAAGAAAGCACAAATTAGGGAAAGAAAAGATTTTTGCACAGTGGAACCAATGCAACCAATATTAGAGGGAATGCAGAGGGAAGAGAGGCAATTTTCCCAGTTCTGTGAGAAGTGCTAGACTTTGGAGAGGTCTGGAGAGACTTGCATGAACTGTTGCTGAGTGAAGTGAAGTGAACATAACAGGATACACATTAACAGTGGCATTGTGAGCTTATCAACTATGATGGGCACAGCTCCTCTCCCTAGTTCAGTGATCAAGAACAAATCCTGAGAGATGTGTTATAGAAAACATCATCCACATCAAAAGAAAAAACATTGAAGTCTGAATGGACAGTAAAGCATGATATATTCTCTGCTTAAAAACTTATTTTATGTTGTTTCTTTCTCTCATAATTTTTCCCCCTTAGTTCTAATCTTCTTTCACAACATGCCTAATATGAAAATATGTTAAAGACAATTATACATGTACAACCTATATCAGATTGTTCACTGACATAGAGAGGGGAAAGAGAAGGCTAGAAAATTGTGGATGTCAAAAGCTTGCAAAAGGATGATTATTGAAAACTATCTTAGCATTTAGGTGGAAATAAATAAAGGCAGAACAAAAAGAAATTTTGAAAAAAGTGGCAAAATGGAAAGAGGCACAAAAATTGTTTGAAGAAAAAACTCCTTAAAAATAGAATAGGTCAAGTGAAAAAGGAGGTACAAAAACTCACTGAAGAAAATAATTCCTTCAAAATCAGAATTGAGCAAATAGGAGTTAAAGTCTTATGAGAAATCAAGAAAAAAATCAAAATAGAGAAAAATGGAAGATAATATGAAAGATCTCATTGGGAAAACAACTGACCTGGAAAATAGATTCAGGAGAAAAAATTTAAATATTATTGTATTATCTGAAATCCATGATCTAAAAAAAAGAGCCTAATCATTTTCTCTCAAGAACATTATCAAGGAAAACTGTCCAGATATTCTAGAACTAATGGGTGAAATAGAAATAGAAAGACTCCACCTATCACCTCCTGAAAGAGATCCCAAAATGAAAACTCTCAATAATATGATAATGAAATTCTATAGTTCCCAGGTCAAGGAGAAAATATTGCAAGCAGCCAGAAAGAAACAGCTCATGTACTATGGAACCACAGTAAGGATAAGTCAAGATTTAGTAGCATCTACATTAAAGGATCAAAGGACTTGGAATATGATATCCTGAAGGGCAAAGGAGCTAGGATTACAGTGAAGAGTCACCCACCCAGCAACATCCAGTATAAGCCTTTAGGGAAAAATAGACATTAAATGAAAAAAAGACTTTCAAGCATTCCTGATGATAAGACCAGAACTGAATAGAATATTTGACTTTCAAATAAAATATTTAAAAGAAGAATAAAACAGTAAAAGGAAAGGAAAATCATAAAGAACTTTAAAAAGTTAAATTGTTTATATTCCTACATAGGAAGATGATACTTATACTTATGTATGGTTAATGCATAAGACATAAGATTTTTCATGGTAAGGCCTTGTAGTTTAGCTACAGAGAATTACGACCCTCAATTTACCTCTGGTATGTAGAGAATCACTGACCCTCAATTCATCCCTGATGAAGAGGGAAGGGAGATAGCAGAATTGATCTCATACACATATTTAAAGCATCTTGAGTATTTAAAAGAACTGCTAAATGTCCTTGACTGGTCCTGACCAGACTCTCAAAGGCCGTACTTGATGAACATTGCCTGTCTCTTCAGGAACTATCATGTAAACATGATAATTCTTGGGGTTTGGAAAGGAATGGCTCCCTCCCCTGTCAACCTGGAAAATTTGGTTTTATTCCACAAAAATTTGGCGAGAAGCCTTCTTTGTTCAAAAGCTATATAAGATCTAATTAGACCCTCATCTAACTGGAGTTTCACCCATGGAGAAGACCCTCTGCCTGGGGCTTTCCTGTAAGAAGAGTGTAAACCAGGACTCCCCAGCCACTTCTGATTCAGATGTTGAAGCTCCCTGATTGGTGTTGTTTTCCCTTAATTTATTTAGACTTTGCTCTTCTTTTATTATATTGGGACTTATTGGTTACTTTTTCTGTAAAACTGATTTATTTCTAACTTTTATAATCACTTTATTAAATATACTCTTCAGTTTTGTTGGTGTGAATGTGTCATTTTGTAGGAGTGAATCAAAACTAAAACTCCCTAGTCAAACACCTCATAAAAACATTCTCATGATTTAGGGCACTTGGAAGGAATAGATATAGAAAGTGTTCAAAGATGTGAATTGAGAATGAAAGAATGATATCTAAAAAATAGAATTATGGCATGAGATAGAGAAATACACTGGGAGAAAGTGAAAAGCAGGGGGTAGAATGGTCTAAATTATCTCACATAATAGAGGGAAGAAAAAATTTTTAAAGTGGTGAGAAGGTGGGGGATAGGGGTTGAATGAATCTTATTCTCATCAGAGTTGACTCATTGAGAGAATATCATACACAATCAGTCATCTTAGAAATCTATCTAACGGGGGCAGCTAGGTGGCACAGTGGATAGAGCACCAGTCTTGGAGTCAGGAGTACCTGGGTTCAAATGAGACCTAAGACACTTAATAATTACCTAGCCGTGTGGCCTTGGGCAAGACACTTAACCCCACTGCCTTGAAAAATCTAAAAAACAAAAGAAATCTATCTAACCCCTATAGGATAGTAGGAGGGGAGGAGTTAAGAGGAGGGTAGTGATAGAAGGAAGGGCATATTGGTAGAGGCAGTAGTCAGAATCAAAACACTTCTGAAAAGGGCCAGAGTGAAAAGAGAGAGAGAGGAGAGAGAGAGAGAGAGAGAGAGAGAGAGAGAGAGAGAGAGAGAGAGAGAGAGAGTAGAATAAGTAAAGAGTGAGAATAGAATGGAGGGAAATATATTTAGCAATAATAAATATGAAAGCAATTTTGATGCAAGTTTTTCTGATAAAGGTATCATTTTTCAAAAATAAAGAAAACTGAATCAGGCTTAAAATAGGACTTGGGTGGCATTTAGGTGGTAGAGTAGATAGAGAACTGGCCCTGGAGTCAGGAGGGCCTGAGTTCAAATCCAGTCTCAGACACTTAATAATTACTTAGCTGTGTGATCTTGGGCAAATCACTTAACCACATTACCTTGCCCCCCCCAAAAAAAATTTAAAAAATTATATCCATTTCTCATGGGACATCCAAATAGGAACTCTGTAGTAGAGGAATAGAGGGTTGACCATTAAGTCTTGATTTACTGACACAATTTGGTTTTGTGAACATAGGAAAGTCACTTAAACTTCATATAAAACTTCAACAGAGATCTATTGTTGAACTAAATCAATGAAGGATTTTTCCATTCAAAGACTTCTTTTGACTGTAGGCATCAAATTCTACTGCCACTGTTTCTATTTAAGATGGACACCACTGCTCTCTACCAGTGAAAGAATGATTACATATGCAGATATATATATACCCATGTATTTGTATGGCATGTATATGTTTGTGCTGATATGCAGATTATAATTATAATAATTATTATATATAATACTATATTATTATACATATTATAATTCTATATTGTTGCCACATATTTTTATAATATCAAAGTTTCAGAGTAAAATTAAGTTACAGAAAAGCTTCTTCTAACAGCTAGTTATCATAATTCTTTTCTTCTCTGTACAAAAATATATACTTTATTGTCATGAGAGTACCAGATACATTTTGCTCTTTCATTTAGTGAAAAACCCTAAAATCCCTTTCTTAAACAAGGCATTTAACATCTTTAAATTAAAGGCACTAACAGTTTCCTCTAATGATGCCAGCTCAGGGTGTTAGTGTGCTCTAACTCAGCCTATAAGTGGTTTTTACACTTCAGCAATCAAAGTAATTGAGTGTTATGACACTAACAAAAAGACTGTGTGCTGTAAATGAAATTAACAAAAGGACAGATGAACCAACATCTACAGAAACTAAGACCAAAAACAGAGTTATTTAGAAAAAATATAGAGTGACGGAGCTTCTGGTTTCCAGCATGTTCAGTCAGTTGTCTCTCATCCATTATTACTTGATGATCTGAAAAAAAATCATTTTTAATTTTACTGATAGATTTTGTTTTGAAATAATAGACAGTTGCCAGTAAACATTTGAACAGACCTTGTTCACTACATTCCCCACTTAGCATTTATAACCAAAAATGAGGGGTATAATCTATTAACTTGAAAGACTAGTACAAATACTGCCCATTTCATTTGATCATAGTTCTTGTAGTATATCCATTTTGATTTTATATAAATTATGATTTCTATTTACGTGTTTTTTAAGGTTTACCTTCATTACTCTGCATCATCTCATTAAGTAGCAATTTTTTTCTGAATTCTGATATTCCTAAATATCTATGATATTCATGGATCTTGTCATTCAAATAATGCCCTTCACTGAGTAAATATTTTGCATTCTCAAATAGTCATGCTATGTATGTATTTGTAAAGGAGGTCTTATCTTTCTGTTAGTAACCTCCTTAAGAATACAGTCCAACTAGTAAAATCACCATATTAGAAGATATAAACGTATTAGTAATTTTTCTTGTCTAACTCCCAAGTCATTTACCAGAATGGTTGAATCAGATCCACAAGTAATTAGCATACCCAGCTTCCCAAGGTTTTCAACAATGAGTTTTCCCAACTCATAGCATCTTTGGTATGAAGTGATATATGAACTTACATTGTTGGTTTATATCCTTTGACACTAATTTATTAGTAAATGGCTATCCTGTTGATAATATGTATCTTTGGAAGTTTTAAAATAATTCTTCTTTTTTACAAAATAAGTTTTCTCCTGACTATCTGTAATAAAAATCTTTTAATTTTATATAATTTAATTTTCAATCTTGCCCTTTATGATTTCTTCTTATATTTGGCTGCAAACTTTTCCCCTTTTCACAATTTTAAAAGGCATATCCTTTATTTTCAAATACTTTAAGGCATGATTTATTTTTTATCTAGCTTACTTTTCCATTTGGATAACATAAGATTCAAGATATAAGTACAATTATGACTTATATGTCCCCTCAGTGAGAGCCAAATAAAGTAGATGGGTTTATTGCAGGTAGTCAAAAAGGAATATAATTCTTGTAAAATTTGGTTATTCCCTATTTTAGTGCTCATAAGTATATACAGGAAGGTCACCATGAAAATAATTGTTGTTTATGCACCAAAATATATTATAAAATTTAATGAACTTTTACAAAAACTTAGAATATGTAATTTGATTCTGAGTGACCACTCAAATTTCAAAAGAATAGAAGATGGAAAGGAATAAAAATTTTCACTTCAGGAAAAACAATATGAGACATCAAGGAATTGTTGACCTTATCTAGACCCAAGACAATATTATGAATACTTTCCTATTACTGAGTTCCTGAGAAAAGAAATGGTAAATAATAGAAGTAATAAGAAACTGATATTTGAGCAGACAGAACATGATCCATTACTAATACAGGAGTCATTTAATAATCAGTTAAAAACATCAGATCATCTACTTATTACATAATATAAAAAAATTGGTTACAGGCAAGGAAGAAAAATGAAAACCAGAAAAATGTATGGTATGTAACTAAAAACAACTAATTTTATACCTGTTCAGATGAATTTTTAAAAAGAAATTGAATATGAATAAAGAAGAGGCAAAGATGCAGATTATATTTCATACTAAAACTTAATCAAGTAATTTAATTGCCTTAATAAAGAAACCAAAAGCAACTAAGAAATGTCCTAGCTTTCATACATATGATTTACTTGTCAACCAGAGAGGTATGGTAGTCAATCACAATAACTATTTTGAATATAAAATCATTGGTATACTTTAACAGAGTATGTTGGGAAATGATTGCTTTTAAATAAAACACAGAAAAGCAGTAGAGGGTAAAAACAGTTTCAAGAAAGACTGGTAAGAGGGGTGGCTAGGTGGCGCAGTGGATAAAGCACTGGCCCTGGAGTCAGGAGTACCTGGGTTCAAATCCGATTTCAGATACTTAATAATTACCTAGCTGTGTGGCCTTGGGCAAGCCACTTAACCCCATTTGTCTTACAAACCCCCCCAAAAAAAGACTGGTAAGAAACCTGACTAAAAAGTCATTCCAAGGACATTTAAAGATGAAAATGAAAGAACAGCAGGCAGAAGAAATAAGTAAAATTCTGAAAAAAATCATACAAACATTTTTAGACTCTACTATCACAGTGCTAGAAAAGCTTGCAGAAAAAATAGAAAATAACTAGCATAAGAAAAACAGCTATTTGGGGGGAGTATAGTTAGAAGAGATCAAAGTCTAGGAACAAACTAATCATGAGGACTTGATTTACAAGTTTTTCTAAAGAAATGGAAATTTTAAAAAAGGTACAGGGGAAAAAATCTGAGACCTTATTAATATTGAAAAAGACAACCAAGAGAGCAACAACTACATTATTTGTTTTGAATTTCTTTGTATCCCTAGCACTTAGCTTCATGCTGAGCACATAAAAATGTTATTCCTACTTTGATAATGATATAAAATGCAAATAGAATAATCTACATTAAAAGTGTGGATAAATATTGTGAGGTTGTTAGGAATGACTAAAAA
This sequence comes from Macrotis lagotis, assembly GCF_037893015.1. Taxonomy (NCBI): domain Eukaryota; kingdom Metazoa; phylum Chordata; class Mammalia; order Peramelemorphia; family Peramelidae; genus Macrotis; species Macrotis lagotis. The sequence goes on along the minus strand of NC_133666.1, from coordinate 106,948,534 downwards.
AAGTATTTTAAAGTAATTATTCCATAATAAATCACATCTTTATACTCATACAATGCCTAACATAGAATATTTATTTTTTGTTGATTGTAAAGAAAAGTATAATTATTTTATAACACTCTGTTCTTAAATATCAAGAGAGGCATAAGAGAGGAGGGAAAGGCTGGGCCAAAAAGTGGCTTAGCAAAATGAAAGAGAATAAGAACAGAGTTCAAGTTGAAAAGTTAAAGAGTACAAGTTGACTAAGACCATCATTTTCCCCCTACTCTAACCATGCCTTGTGAAAGGAATTTCATTAAAAAAAAGATTTACATTTATGTCTACTAAATTTCATCATATTCATTTCAACTCAGTGTTCTACCCTTCTTGGAATAGTTTCTTGATCATGATTGCTGTACCAGATGTTAGTTATACCTTATCCTTTATTTTTTACAAAATTTATTTTGTAGTTGTTTTCTTTAATTTGTACATGTGCCTGTCAAATTAATACCCAGATAACTATTTTTTTAACTCAAATGAAATTTCTCTTTTATAGCCTTTCATCCTGGATGGTTTTGTTCTTTCCTTCACTTACCTATTAAGTGATTTTTATGAAATTACCAATTTGACCACTTCCCCATTCAATAAATTCTATTGACTGCCCATTGTAACCATGATCAAATACAAAGTTCTCTAGCAGGTAACTTACTGCCTTTCATGGGTTACATTTTACTTTTTAAATTTTATTTTATTTTATTTTTAATTTATGGGATAAAATAAGCATTTCTATAGCAATGCATTTTTTAAAAATGATAGCACATAAAACTGAAAGTGTACTTTTTTAAAAAAACATTTTTTAGTTTTTTGCAATGCAGTGGAGTTACATGACTTGCCCAAGGTCACACAACTAGGTAATTATTAAGTGTCTGAGGCTGGATTTTAACTCAGGTCCTCCTGACTCCAATGCTGTTACTCTATTCACTGCACCACATAGCTGTCCCTGAAAATCTATTTTACAAAACTTGCCATACAATTTGCTTTCATTGTTCTTCTCATATACTATTCCATCTGCTGATTTATTTTAATTTACAATTGCTTTCCCCTCACCCCACTCCATTTGAAATATTCTTATCCTCTCACTCTCAACTTCTAGTTTCCCTTTCTTTAAAATCCAAATCTAATCCCTGCTTCCTTCAGGAGTTCTTTTCTGGTCTTCTCTTCCACTTATCCATCCTCCCTTTCAAGCTAACTTTCATTTACAATAATAACATAAGTGTACATTGTTAGAAAATGAGATAATCAAATGAACATTGTTATTTAATGTGTTTTTTCTCAAGTTAGAATATGAGATATTTAAAAGGTAAAACTCCTCCCCCCTCTTTTTATTTTTAGTTTTTGCAAGGCAATGGGGTTAACTGGCTTGGCCAAGGCCACACAGCTAGGTAATTAATAAGTGTCTGAGGCCACATTTGAACTCAGGTACTCCTGACTCCAGGGCCAGTGCTCTATCCACTGCGCCACCTAGCCACCCCCCCCCCTTTTCTTTGTATAACCACTGTTTAGCATAGTTCCTGGAATGTGCTTAATAAATGTATTTTAATTTTTTAATTGATGGACAAATTCTTCTGAATCTGAATGAGGTATAGAGTGATGATAAAAATGTATTTATACCCATTGTTTTCCAGTTTTCTGGGATGTTTTCAAATAAGTCATCCTATCCCTAGTAGCTTGTGTTTTGAGATTTGCAGAATACTAAGATGCTGAGCACAGTAATTCTAACCCTTACTGAACTAATCTACTCTAATAATCTACTCTTTTGGTTTTTAGTCAGTTTAGAACATTTTGAAAACTGTTTCTTTGTAATTTAAAAATAATTCTTTAAGATCTTTAGCAGCTCATTCTATTTCTACATATTCCTGAAGTTTTATTCCTCCAAAAAATAATTCATTCATTTTATATATTCTACAAAACCTAATTTTGTCTATTTTATAAAATCGAATTGGGCCGTTTATTACTAATTTGAGTAAGATAGTCAATTTCACCTTATTTTTATAGCCTAGCCCCATACAATTAATCTCAATCACAAAACTTTTTATTTCAAGAAGAAATTAGTAGTCATCACATCTAATTCATACTCTAAGAGCATCTTTAATATAAGATGCTCAACAAATGAACATTCCTACTTCTGTTTGAAGATGTTCATTGAGGGGAAATACATACTATGTTATAGCAGTCTGTTTGACTCTGTCATTAGGCTGTTTTGTTTGCTTGCTTTTGACCAGATATTAAGAATAAATTTGTCTCTCTGCAGCTTCTATCCACTAATACTTCTCATCCTCCAGCTCTTTCCCTCTGATACCAAACAAATTTAATTCCACTTCCACATGAGAGCCTTCCTAGTATTTGAACGCAGCTCTCATGTCTTCCATGAGTCTTCTTTTCTTCAGGCTAAATTTCCCCATTTCATTCAAAATATGCTCATATGATAAATTCAAGATTGCCATACAATATGAGCTTTTATAGATACTCTCCAGTTTAACTATAGCAATCCTAAATGGTGATGCCTAGAGTTGAATTAGAATTGAATTCATGATGTAATCTGATAATAGAGAAAATGATGAAATCACCTCCTTATTACTAGAAGGAAGACTCTAATTGCAACCTAAAATTGGAACAGGTAAGTGTTGTATTTAGTGAGTTAAGCACTAGCCCAGGAGTCAGGAGGACTTGAGTTCAACTCTGCACTTGGACACTTACTAGCTGTGTGGGCAAATCATTTATTCCCTGTTGCTTCCAAACAAACACACACACACATACACACACACATATACATATTTAATACACATATATAAAATTATATGAGGTACATCAAATTTTAGAACATATGGCTAACTCATCATAGAGTTTTAGTTCCCTAAGACCATCCTTTTTTCCTCTAACCATATCTTGTGATATTGCTTTTTTAAAATGAAATATGATTTAAATTAATTTCTACTAAATTTCATTATATTCATTTCAACTCAGTATTCTATCCTTTTGGAATCATTTCTTGTTCTAGATTGGTGCTCTGTATGTTAGTAATCCCTTATGCTTTATTTTTTGTAAAAATTTGATTTGTAGTTGTTTTCTTTAATTTATGCATGTGTCTGGCTAGTTAATACCCAGACAGTTAATGTATTTTGTCATCTCAAATGGAATGTCTTTATAACCCTTCATCTTGAATTTTATTGGTAATATATAGAAAAATTGATGGTTTCCTCTTTTTTGTCCAATTTTATTGAAGTCATTATCTTGATTAATGTTCTTCTTCAATGAGAGATGAATTTGCTTCTCTTTTGCTAAAACATCCCTGAGGAATAATTTTAGTATCTAATTTAACATTTTTTTAGTGTCAGTACTTTAGGAATAAGTACAAAGCCTCATTCACAGATGAAAAGAGATTTTTAAACACATAGGACTTGGATTTTGCAATGAGCCAGTTATTTCATTCATATTTTCCTTTTGTTAGGACACAAGCATTACATTCAAGGCAGAACATTTAAAGAGTTATACTCTCTTGTGGAACTGTGTTAACAATTCAATACTAGTCAGACTATTCAATTGTCACATATCTCAAAGTAACATTGGAGAAGCATTCCAATGAGATATTCACACAACTTTGAAGTAGAGCAAAGAGGAATGCTGCATAAAAATTCATACTCTTCTGGGTTTTTACCCTTTTATTTCTAGATTGCTTATTTTATATTATTTCATATAAACATATGCAATAAGTATTTTATTTAAAGTGTCCAGTTTGTCCACTCATTGGATATCTAAAACAAGCATTATCAGTCAACCAAATTTAAGTATGTATTTTTCTGAAGTATTTGCATAGAACCCTATGAAAATTAAGGCAGCACTTTTAAATATATATATATATATGTATATATATATATATATATACAGAGAGATAGAGAGAGAGAGAGAGAGAGAGAGAGAGAGAGAGAGAGAGAGAGAGAGAGAGAGAGAGAAATAAGAATAGTGGATGACTATGAAGAGCTCATATGGGTTACTCTGAAAATTTTAAACAATCTTAGAAAATCTATTGAATTTGAAATCCAAAGAATGAAGTTTGATCTCTGCTCTTCATATGAGGTAGGTCTACCTAAAAAGTCATCATCTCTCTGAGCTTCAGTTCTTCATCTAAAAACAAAAACAATGTCTTTATTATCTATTTACATGGGATTGTTGAATTGTAAAGATCAAATTATAGTTAAATCATTTTAACTGTATTAGTTAGCTTCATTAGATAGCTTCACAGATTGCTGGATCTGAAAAGAACCATAGAAATGAACTAATCCAACTGACTCATTTTACAGCTGAATTAACTGCAGCACAAAAAGGTCAACTGACTTAAAGGAGACCACAGTGCTAGTTAGTGACAAGTATTTAAAGATGGATGATGCGGTCCTGTGATTTCATTAATTCAGGGAACTCACAGATGAGGAAACTCCCTACCAATATAGAAAGCCATTTTCTCTGTAATCCAATTCTAGTGACTTTCCTCTTTTGATTAGCTCCAATTTATCCTGTGAATAGTTTGGTTTTATAACTAGTTATAGATTTGCCTGTTGTCTCCTTCATTAAATTATAAGTTCCTGGACATAGGAGCATAGGACTGTGGTTTTATTTTTGTCTTACTTTGTATCCACCAGTATGTAGTTCAGTATATGGCAAAGAAGATGCTTAAAGCTGTTTATTAACTGACTAACTTAAAATCTTGGAGAGTTGCTGGAAGCACTGAGAAGCTAAGTGACGTGACCAGAATCACATAGCAGTGTGAGTTCATGGGAGAACTTGAAGCCGGATCTGTCTCTTGGTCCATACAAGTATCAATGTGAGGGGTGGGAGGAAACTAAACACTTGTAAAATAGCTAAATAAATTATTTTTTTAGCCTTCCAATTTTTGTATGATACTGAAATAAAACATAATTGATCTTTAAGTAAATATTTCAGATGAAATATGTTTTTATTTCCATCTTCTATTACTAATTCCACTACTACTAAGATGACTGCACCAACTAACAACTGTGACAGATTAATTCATAACTGAAATATTGTTACATTAACTTGCCTCAAAAAGTGTGCAACTCATCATTTGTCATATGACTGAGAAACAGTGCTTTCTAAAGAGCATATTTTTTCTAAACGCTAAATCTATAATTATTTCTAAATATTTAAATTTTAAAAATGAATTCATCTACTCAGTCTACAAATTAAGAGTAGCAGAACATGAAGTGGCATTAAAATGGGGGAGAATTATAAGAATATAATTTCACAAAAGGGAAAGTGTTGCTTATTTTAGGGGAAGTAACAAAAATTCTAGGTGAAACATGTGAAGCAATTAGAGAGAGTGCCAGTAAGGAAGTAAGGAAGACCTAATTCTAATCCAGCCTGAGATACTTATTATCTATGTGATCCTATGTCAACCCTGTATCAGTTTTCAAATATATAAAATGAGCTAGAGAAAGAAATGGCAAACCACTTCAGTATTTCTGCTAAGAAAACCTCAAATGGGGTCATGAAGAGAAGAAAATGATTGAACAAACAAATCAACATCAACAACATATATTCTAAATTTTGATGATTCAAAGAACTAAAATTTTTAAAATTAGATTAAAAATCTAATCTTGAAATGAATATTGCTCACATATGTGGTGAGAAAATTATTGTGCTAGAATAAATGAATATATAATTCAAAGAAATATGACAAGATATATAAATGGATGCAACTTAAAGCAAGCTAAATCAAAATAATGTATATAATAACATTTTAAATTATCATTAACCAAAATTAAATATTGAATAATTTTAATAATTTCTCTTGGGTTCTGAATGAAATCAAGAACTTCCCTTCAATTTAGTCTAAATTTACAGGGGCATTATAGAAGTATATATCTCACAAAATACGGCATGCATCCTTAAATTGCATCAAATATTCAAGACAGAAGAGGGTTAAAGCCTCCCTTTTATCCATCATATATTTCAGGAAACAGGTAGAAATGAAAAGAAAAGAAGGCCTTTTTTAACCACAAAGTTCCAAGATCTGTTCTTTGATCAGCTTTGTAGGATATGTAAACTTGTTGGATGTATATACTTGTTAACAATCTTAAAACAGTTCCAGACTTCAGAGTTTCCCCTGCCCTTCAGTTCAGTTTTCTTTTTGGTCATTTATTAATATTGTCTCTGCTTCAATTAACAAAATGTCAAGATATGAAAGGGATACCCATTTTGATTTATGAATCATTTATTTCTGAGATTATGGTGCCTTTAAGGCAATACTTGAAAATGTAACTAGAGGAAAATAAATTATAAATTTGAGAATCATAAAGTGCCATGACATGGTAGCATAAAATTGAAAGCTTTTGAAAACCAAAATTTAGGGGAAAAAATAACATTGTAAATTAGAGGATTTTTTCCCATCTAGAATGACTCATGGGTAAGATTGCTCTGACTCAAAATAACTGATTCAGGTATAATGACAAAAAATATTCCTATAGTAGAAAATGACAATTTATCAGATTGTTATAGCTTGACAGTTTTTTTTTCCATTTACGAATTCCTGAATCCCATTACTAATTACATGCTCACTAAGCAACATGTGATTTTATTTTGATCTACTGAGTAGATCTGTCTACCTAAAGGGGGTATGAACACTCTGTGGGCTATAATGTGGTTAATAGAACAGGTATTTTCCAATTGTATATTAATACATTGACATTCTGGTTGACAGAGTTTGACTGTCTTAAACAAGTTCTATAGGGGTCTCTACTTCTGAATGAATGAATAAAATTGAGATCATGAATTTTCAATAGCAAGAAACAAGCCCTAGGAAGTTGATACCCAACCAAAGTGCAGTCTGATGCCTTTTGCCTCTGGTTCCCAAAAACCCTAGTTGAGAAAGTCATTCTGCTTTATTTCATTTTTAATACAACCAAGTAAACTGAAACAATTTTATAGAGTGTATTTGGAAGAAATTCTAATATGATGATGATTCACTGTTTCTTTTTACTGTATTCTTTTTTTTTTAGGTTTTTGCAAGGCAAATGGGGTTAAGTGGCTTGCCCAAGGCCACACAGTTAGGTAATTATTAAGTGTCTGAGGCCAGATTTGAACTCAGGTACTCCTGACTCCAAGGCCAGTGCTTTATCCACTACACCACCTAGCTGCCCTTCTTTGTAGTGTATTCTTTGACAAATTATTTTTCTTCCTTAATTTATAGCCTCATAAATTATCCAAGTCCATTTGTTTTGTATATTAATTAAAGAAAAATTTGAAATCCTTCTCTTAAACTTTTCAATAATTTCTTTCTGATTTATAATAGAGTATAATGAAATTGCAAACATATTAAGGGGTTCATTACAAGATATGGGAAAAAAAGGAAACAAAATAAAATCTTTTCTTAAGAGATTCTAATTTGTAGTGGAAAGCAAAAGGTATGGGTTGAATCCTGACTCTGACTTAATAGTTTGAGTAAGTCACTTTTCCTTCTCACAGCCTCAGGTCTCCTCATTTGCAAAATTAGGTGGTTGAATAAAATCATCTCTTAGGCCCCTTCTAGTTTGACTATTTTGTGATCTCTAATGTAGTTTGTGTGTAATTTTCCTATGTAATTGAATGATTTAAAATTTTATGCAGTGAAAGAGAAAGCAAAAAATCTTGTGGTAATTTCTACTCTAAAAGGTCATCTTTTTATTTTATATTATTTGAGATCCAAATTAAAAATAATAACTAAGGCTATTTACATGTTGCTGTTATGAGGGGGAAAGGGAGATGTATACATTTATCCCACTCATATAGAAGGAATTCTATCCTCCAGTGGTTATGAGAATCATACATCCTCTTTGTTGCTAATAAGAATAACAGTTGTTATCCATTTATTAAAACAATCATCTTATATAATTATGAATTATAATAGTGTCATATATTTAAGTTGCAATTTAAATTTGCAATGTATTTCATATGTAATCTCATTTGAGGCAGCATGGTATAGTGGACAGAATACTGGATTTGGATTTCAAGGACCTTAATTTAAATCTAAGAATTGATATTAGATCTTGAGCAAATTACTACTTCTGAACTTTACTTTCTTCATTTATTGAGTTTATGTTCAATACATACTTATCAAATTCCTAGTATGTGCCAGACCCTTAAGAGGTTTTTGTTCTATTTGAAGGAAATAACCTAACTACAAATATGTTAATATAAAATATGTACACAATAAAAAGTGACTGGTAATTGGAACTGTAACAATAATAAAGCTATTAGTTGCCACCATTAAAGGAGAAGATGATATGAAGTGGCCCCTAAGGTCCTTAATGATTCATTTGTCTTACTGTAATTCTTCAAGTCATTTCTTCTTTCTTAAAGTAGTAAGAGAAAAGGGACTGCAAGTCTGCTAGAAAGTAATTTTTTTTAATTTATGGAATGAAACAAGCATTTCCATAACAAAGTATAGTAAAAAGATGATTGTACATGAAACAGGACACAACTTGCTATTCCTTTATGAATAAATTTCTGTTTTTTTCTTTCCTTCCCCCTCCCTACTGTAGAAGTATGTTAACAAAATGTATGGTTTTTGTTGTATTTTTATTGCTTCAGTTAAATATTTCCCAATTATATTTTAATTTGGTTCATTGGCAATCATGTGGTTAATAGCTCTCATCTAAAAAAAGTGCCCAGCAAAAAAACCGCTCAAAGATTTATTTAATAACTATGCTGCTGACAAAAACAAGGTGCTATGCTAAAATCTCAAAGGAAGTACCTTAACTAAAATGAAATAATGAAAACCATCCTAGAATCTATGAGGTAATGTTTTAATTACAGAAATTCTTGCATGAATTCAGTTTAACAAATACTTGTTTAAGGATGTGTTATATTCATATTATGTTTCTAAGTTAAGAACTGGTAATACAAAAATAAAAGTATAGATACAATAAAGGTCTTGATCTCAAGAAGTTTATAATAGGAAAGGAAGATCCAGAGAGATATTGGGGAGGAGGGAACAGATTTAAAAGGAAGAAATAATGAATTCAGTTTTGCTCACTGACTTTGAGTAAAGTGTGTATATATATATACATATATATATACATATATATATATATATATATAAAATCTTTGAAGTAGAGATATCTATTAATGCAGTTGGACTTAGGAACCTAGAGCACTGGAAAGAAGTTACAAATAACAATTAGACATGGGAGTTACCAACATAGAAGTAAGATTGAGTTCAGGAGAGATTAGAAGACTAAGAAAGAGAGTGGAAAGAAAGGGGAAAAGAGGGCTAAGGAATATTATGGAAGGGGAGGTGTATGACGAGAGTCAGGTAAGCTTTTCCCAGAGAAATAAGATTTTTTTTAATATGATCAGTCTTGAATCTGTAGACAGAAATAATTTTAAAGTGAAGAAAGACATGACTTGATATAAATTGCCCTTAATACTTAACTCTCCATACTCTAATTTCATACTCACCACATCTTACATGATATAATTTCATCTCCTGAGTAGATCTGCCTACCAAGTGGGAGTCCCCTGTGAAGATAATCAACTCCAGTTCTTTGTGGCAGGTATATTTCCCATGATAAAGTAATAATTGACTTTATAAATCAGTCTCATGAATTTTATTGAAATGAATCCATTCCCAGAGTCATATTACCCTTGGCTGAATCATATTTTTAATGTACATATATGCAAATGCTGGGGCAACTTGGATGAAATATCAATATGTTCTGCCTTTGAGTTTCTTAGCATTTATTTCTCTTTGAGTTAAAACTATGTATTATGATGATCTCAGGTGGTATGTTGCCTAATGTATTTTTACAACAAAAATGTTCAGAGTTAACAATTCTTTGTCTCAGTGCTGATACCCAATAAAATAAAAATCAAGCTTTGTTGCCTGCAAAGTTGAGGACCAAGTCTTCAGGTTTAAGAATTCACTATTCCAAGAACTCTACTTATCAAATCAAAAAGTGATAAATAATGGTTTTTGTTATTGTTGACATAAAGTTTGAGAAAATATCTTTCTTTGCATCAAGAAAAATATGAATTTCCAAGATCCCCTGTTTTAGAAGCCTCAGATTCCAAATGACACCTTCTCCAGATTTGGGTCTAAATTCTCCTGTTTTTTTCTGTCAAGGTTGCTACCTTGATACTAGCATGTAAAGAATAAGAATACAAGAAGGCCTGTAATCTATTTAATCAAAAAACATTTAAGCATCTACTATGTCTGGATACATTGCTAAGCTATTGAGTTACACACACACACACACACACACACACACACACACAGACAAACAAAAAGCATAAGACAATTCCCATTTTCAAGTTGCTCACAGTCTAATGAGGTAAACAATACTCTGTATAACTATATACAAAAAAGTCACATACAGGATAAAAAGGGAGACAAAATCAACACCAGGAAGGTAATAGAACTAATAAGAAATGGGTTTGGGAAAGGTTTCCTATAGAAAGTGGAAGTTTAGTTGAGAGTTTAAAGAAAATAAAACTCAGAGTTGAAGAGGAAGAACATTCTAAGAATGAAGGACAGAGAAAATGCCTAAGACTGAGAGATGTTACAGAAATGAGGTGAGTATCAATGGAACAAAGAGCATGTGGAGGATTGTAAAGCATAAGAAGACTGGAAAGATCGGGTGGGGAAGATGGAAAGGGGTGAGTTTGAAAACCAAACAGATGATCTTATATTTGATCCTGGAGGTGATAGTCACCGAAGTTTATTGAATAAGGGGAGGGGTGACATGGTCAGACCTGAGCTTTGGGAAAATCACCTTAGTGACTGAGTGAAGGACAGATTAGAATGGGGACAGACTTGTGGCAAGCAAATCAATCAGCAGGCTGTTGTAATAGTCCAGATGGGAGGAGAATGGATCCTGTCCCAAGGTGGTAGCATATCACAGGGAGAAGGAAGTATATTAGAGAGATGTTACATAGGCAAAATTAATAAATGTTGGCAACAGATCAGATATGGGGGAAGTGAAGAAGTATGAAGCTAAGCATGACAACTAAGTTGTGAGCCTAGGTCACTAAAGGGGAAAATCTGGGAGGAGGGGGAAAAGATGAGTGCAGTTTTAAACATACTGACCTTAAAATATTTGAAGAATATCTATTTCTCACAGACAATTGGAAATATGAAACTGGAGATCATCAAAGAGATTGAGACTGGACAAGTAGTTTTGAGAATCAACGACATAAATGATAACTAACTCTTGGGGAGCTGATAATAGATGTAGAGGAATGTGAAATAGAATATAATTTGAATATAAGGATAGAATAAAATAGAATAAAAGAAGAAGAGAAGAGGGCCTAGTAGGTATGACCTGAATGAAGATCCAGAAAGGGGGAAATGAGAAGAGATCAGAGAGGAGAGTATCAAGAAGAATAAGGTGAGCCAGCTGGATGGTGCAGTTGATAGAGTACTGGCCCTAGAATCAGGAGGACCCAAATTTAAACCTGACCCCAGACACTTCATAATTACCTAGCTGTGTGACCTTGGGCAAGTTATTGCCTTGCCAAAAAAAAATAAGGTGAAACTTTTCCTGTAGAGAAATCAAATAGAATGAAGATTGAAAAAGTCCATTTATTTAGCAATTAAGAGAACTTCATTACTTTGGACAGAGTAGTTTTAGTAGAATGAGGTCATGGTTTTTGGTTTATTGGGTTTTTATTGTTTTTTGAATTTTATAATTTTCCCCCAATCTCATTTCCTTCCTCCCCGCCAACAGAAGGCAGTCTGATAGTCTTTATATTGTTTCCATTCATTGATCAAAATTGAATGTGTTGAGAGAAAAATATATCCATAAAGAAAAAATAAAATATGAGATAACAAAATTACATATTGAGATACCTTTTTTAAAAAAAATGAAAGATAATAGTCTTTGGTCTTTGTTTAAATTCCACAATTCTTTCTTTGGATATAGATGGCATTCTCCATCACAGACACCCTAAAATTGTCCCTGATAGTTGCACTGGTGAACTGAGTAAGTCCATTAAGCTTAATCATCACCTGCCATGTTGCTGTTAGTGTATATGATGTTCTTTTGGTTCTGCTCATCTCTCTCTGCATCGGTTCATGCAAATCCTCCCATCCCTCCTGGTTTCTAATAGAATAGTGTTCCATCAGATACATATACCACAGTTTATTAAGCCATTCCTAATTGATGGACATTCACTCAATTTCCAATTATTTGTCAGCACAAATAGGGCTGTTATGAATATTTTTGTATAAGTGATATTTTTACCCTTTTTCAGAGGTCATGGTTTTTTTTTCCCCTTGAATTCAGGGTATAAGTTTGCTCAACTGTAAAATGGGGAGACTACTCTTACTACCTCTCATAACTACCTAGTAAGATATTCAGTGAATTTGAAAGTAGTTTGTAAACATTCCAGCTTCAGAGAAATGCCAACTATGATTATTTTGTATTGCTCCACAGAGTGTTCCTAAGCACCATATTAAATAATCTATGTGAAAAATCTTTAAATATATCAAAAAAGTTGGTTGTATTGGTGGTATTACTATCACTTCAGACTTCTTTTCTCTGTAGACAACAAAGAAACCATAACAGATATTATTCACATATTAAATTGATTTTCCAGAAGGTCAGAACTAGAAAGATCTTACAGATAGTCTTCTGGACTAGTACATTCTAAAGTAGGGGCTACCACCAGAGGTTGGGGAAGCACCCAATTAGAGGGCAGTAATGTAAGTCAAACCATCCTCTCATAATTAGTTCTAGATACATTTCCAATGAGCATAGCAATGAGTATTTCCATGATTGAGTGCAACATATTAAGAAAATTATATTCTAACCTACTCCAGGCACAATGAAGTAGATGCACTGGCAAAACGTCCTTTCTCTCTGCTTCTCCCTGTCTCTCTCTTTCATAGCATCCTCACATCACACACCTTTTCCTTCTTCATTCCCTTTCCTTGCAGCTGCCTAAGGTATTGAACCTATACAGAGACTCAGTAGTGGCTTATTCAGTGAGTAAGCCACCGTCACTCCCAAACAAGTTTGTACAAATACAGGAATACTTTTATTAGTGAAAAACTGGGTATGAGATGAGTGAGCAGGGATGAATTGTGATTACATTATTTTCCCTTAATTTTATTTTTCCGCTTCCATTGATTATTCAACCAGTCTTCTAGTCTAAGTGCTTAAATTTCTGATTTTTCCTTGACTCTTAATTCAGTTAAAGTTGTTCAAAGTTATCAGTGAGCTTAACTGTCAAATCTGATTTTCATGACATTATTCTTGCTTCATTTTCTTTCTCTCTCTCTCTTTAACCATTCCTTTATTTCCTTTGCTAAATTGTAATTCATTGTACTTCCTAAGTGTTAAGCTTGAAATTTCAGAACTAAGTCATCTTCTTTTCTCTTTTCTCTGCATACTCTTTCATTTGGTGATTTCATTAGTTCCTATGGGGAACTAATTATCATCTCTTTGTAGAACTTCCAGATATATTTCTATAGATATAAAGAAATCTCTCTCTCTCTCTCTCTCTCTCTCTCTCTCTCTCTCTCTCTCGTAAAATTTAACCTTGATTCCTCTTAGGCATACCAAACATAACATGTTCAAAATAAAGCCCTTTATCTTACCCCCAAAACTCTTCCCTTTTCTGAACTTTTTGATTTTTGTTGAGGGCAATATATTCTGCTTATTACCCATGTTTACAATGCTAATGTTTTCTTTGATATTTGACTTTTCTTCATCCCTACATATCCGTCTGGATGCCAAATCTTGCAGAAAGATTAGTTCAAATTTAGTCTCAGATATTTACTTGCTATGGGACCCTAGGAAAATCACTTGACCTCCTCAGTTGTAACAAATTGGTGGGGTTATTTGAGGATCAAAATGAGAAAACATTTGTTTAAAAAAAAACTCAGCACAGTCACTGGAATATAGTAATAAATGTTGATTCCCTTCTCTCTCTTTCCTCTCTTGTACTTTAAGTATACAAAGTAAAATCTCATCAAATCAAACTCATGAAAATCTTATCCAAATTACTGAAGATTAAGTTGTATTATTTTGTTAAGGAATCAGGGTTTTTGTCATTTTTGAGTTTAAGAACCAAATGAATCATCATAGACTCTGACATTTAGAGCTGGAACGGACTTCAGAGATCATCTGGTCAAACATCAGATGAGTTAACTGAGGATTAGAATAGTTAAATGAATTACTCAAGGTGATAGAGGTAGTAAATTGAAGTCCAGTCCTCTGACTCCTACAGACACCTATAGTCTTATGAAAAAGTATTCTAAACCACTATTGACTGATGAAATGCATATTAAAACAACTCCAAGGTTCAGATGGGCTAAAATGATAGAAAAGGGAAATGACAAATGTTCTTTGAGGGGATGTAGAAAAATTGGAAAATTTTGATGTAGAGTTTAAAGTGATCCAGTCACTCCAGAGAACAGTTTGGAGATATGCCCAAATGTCTATTAAACTATGCATACCCTTTGACCCAGAAATTACAATATGAGACCATACTCCAAAGAAATCAAAGAAAAAGAAAAAGGACCAATAGATATAAAAGTATTTATAGCAGTTTTCTGTAGTAGCAAAGAATTGGAAATTGAAGTGATACCTATCAATTTGGGAATGGTTCAACAAACTATGATATATGATAGTAATGGAATACTATTCTGCTATAAGGACTGATGAGTGAGATAATTTAAAAAACAGAAAAGACTCATATGAACAGTACAGTTATGTGAGTATGTACAATATACATATGTACAATTGCAGGAATAGAACCAGAAGATGATACAAACAAATAGCAATTAGGATGATTAACTGTGAAAGACTTAGCCACTCTGATTAAAAAAGTAAACAAAATCAATTCTGAAGGATTCCAAATCTGAGTGCAGATTGAAATTTATTTTTTTTACTTTCTTTTCCTTATTTTTCTTTTTGCAACATGACATGAAAATATGTTTTACTTGATTTCACATGTATAAATGATGTTTTGCTTGCTTTCTCAATAGATGTGTTTTAGACAGGAAAGAGATAGAATTTGTTATTGAAAAAATGTTTAATGAATGCAAAATAAATAAATGATAAATTTATTACTGAATGTCAAAAATATTTTTGGAGAATAAAGAAATGAGAGAGGCTAAAGGCTTGTATAGGACTCAAACTTCTGAGAGCTGCATTTTCTTAAATACTTTCTCTTATATATTACTCATTCCTCAGATACTATGATGTAGCCAAACTGTCCCCCCTAGTTTCTAGTCATGGCATTCTACTTTGTGTCTATATTTCTTGTAAGTTGCTATTTTTCATGCCTCAAATGCTTTTTCTCTTGACCATTCCCTCATGGAATCTTTATCTTCTTAAAAACTCAGCTTATGTTTAACCTAACTGAAGCCTTTTCTGATCTCCTCAACTATTGATACCTTTCCTCTCTGAATTAACTTTTATTTGTTCTATATAATTATAAAAGCACATTGTACCACCCTATAAGAATGTATACTCCTTTAGAGCAAGGACTATTTCCTGTCTTTGTATCAATATCACCTAACAAAGCACATAACACATTAATGCTTAATAAATGTTCACTGATTGAAGATGTTAGAAGATTTTTAATGATAAGTAATGTATAACATCAGTAATTAAATTGCTGATACAGTTAGAAAGAGAGAATCAGAGACAGAGGTATATGGGAAAAAAGGCAGGCAAAGTCACAGAGAGAATGAGAATATGACCAATTATTAGTAGTGAGATTTTATGTTCTGTGGGCAGTCAAACAATTGAGTATTTACAAGAAAAGTCAAAATCAGTACCAACTAGAAGGATAAATTTGGGGCACAGCTAGGTGGCACAGTAGATAGAGCCCTGGTCCTGCAGTCAGGAGTACCTGAGTTCAAGTCTGACCTTAAACACTTAATAATTACCTAGCTGTGCTGCCTTGGGCAAGCCCTTAAACCCATTGCCTTGCAAAAATAAAAAATAAAAAAAGGATAAATTTGGGAAGACTGCATAAAAGCACAAGTTCAAACCAAAATATCTTAATTTTAATTAAGAATTGGGTCTGAAAACTGGAAAACCAACAAAAGTAAAACTACTATGACAATAAATGATATGACCACCTCAAGGAGATTTGTGGTCACTCAAAAGGGATTGTCCTTGGAACTGAAACAGAAAATACACAAGTGCATGAATGAAAATTTAGAAGGTAGGTAATAACTGACATGTGATAACTGACACAGAAGGCTTGAATGACCATAAGAAGATTGTAAAATAATGTGGGCAAGTGTAGGAGAAACCAGTGGTTAAAGCACTTGTCCTGGAGTCTGACAAGCTTGATTCAAATCTCACCCCTGATTTTTTCTACCCTTGTAGCTTTGGGAAAGTCATTAAATATCTCTAAGACTTAGTTTCTCTGTAAACTGTAAATGAGATTTGAATTCTAAATTCCCTTCTAGACCCCTGTTTCTGATAAGCCTGTACAGAAATAGTGAAAGATAGCAGGACAATCAAGGAATTACTCTAGATTTCACAAAATACTTGAAGGTCTTCAGCTTGCTAGACTGAAGTTCTTTAATAAATTTCTGGTAAGATGTGAAATTTAGAATCCTCAACAGGAGAAGTAGACATACTGATGACATTGTGTTCCAACAATGTAGTTATCTATTTATTTACCAATTTGCAGGAGAGATAAATGCAGCACCATATGCAGATTGCTTTGCATACACCAGAATGCTACATAAATAATTACAGTGCCTATCAAATTGTCTCTTAAACTCACAATCCCCCTATATTGCTCTGTTGATTGTTATCTGGTTGTTATCCAATTCTTGGTTTTACGTCATTAAGGCTTTTGCAAAATACTTGAAAGCAGACACTGTGTTCTTTTTAACATTACTACTAAATAACCCGCATTTAGAATGGATAGAGCCTGTTTCAAATTAGCATATGGTTATGCTCCTTCATTGGTACATTTTTGGCTGCTTCTTGCTCTAAAGATATTGTCATTATTAATTTTCCTAAATACAGATGATGAGATTCTCAATGTTTCAAAACTTTAATGTTCCATGATTCTTTTTTAATATAATGGTTGTCAATTTCTTAAAAAATGAACTTTCAGCAGAACTTCATGTACCTAAACTGTGGTGTTGCATATGCTAGCCAGACTGAGAAACAGATGACAGGACAAGCTTGTTAGAGTAATTAGTTCATGTAAAGTGATGAATAAGCTTTTAAGAAATCCCCTTAAGAGTAAAATATAGTAATACATAACTAAAAAGTAGTGACATTCTGCTCTCTCTTTTTGTTAAGAGCTTTTCTTCCCCTCTTTTCAATGCCAACTTGAAAATTGCAGATAGTTGACTGTGAAAAACCCCATAAGGTTTCTGGTGCTATATATAATTAAGTTTATTGAGGGTCCTCTACATTTTATTCCCTATTTTCTACTTTTTTTTTATTCCTGCAGATATATGTCATAGTAAAAGGGGGGAAATCTAATTGACAATACAAATGCATTAATTTTTCACATGTGAAGCATATACAAAATTAAAGTCATCTTTTGTCATCTTTCTCCTTTCTGCTTAAAATAAAAGAAAAAAGAGTTTCCCAACAAAATAATTGATGCAAACACATTCTTTTTAGTGTGGAAAACCTGGTCCTTAAATATAAAATAAGTTCCCTATCCCACTTATTAGCGACCTGTGATCTATTTCTCCTCCCTAATCCTAAGCAATATAAGAGAAAAACAACTCTAAAAAAGTCAAATCTGTTATATTGGTCATGGGATAGATACATTAAACAATGGTGTTAAAGATTCAAAGAGTAGCATATCAGAAGGGAATTAGGTGGATTGTTTCTACCTGGAAAAGAATTATTCATATTTTGGCTTGAAATGATAATATTTTTCCTCTAATTAATAAGAAGATACTTAAAAGGAATCCTGAGTTGTCCGTTTTTGGACAAGAATCACAAAAGGATTTTAAGGGTCTAAAAACAAACAAAATCTGCCATTTTAATTATTTTGTGTATGAGAACAGTTGCTGCTCATTAGATCATGTCATCTAAGGAAATAGATTCTCCATTTTTTTCTCCTTTACATAAATTCTGAAGCTAAAATTGACCGTATTCATCATATTTATTAAAAATTAGCTGATCCAATGTCTCCAAAATAATGTGTTGCTAAGTGTCCCAACACTTAATAAATACTTGATAGATTGTTCTGTGTCAAGGTGATACATAGTAACAGAAAATTGCTTTGCATATAATCTTTCATATGATCCTATAATATGAAAATGTTTCATCTATGCAAAGTTTAAGACTAGAACATATGTGTCAGAGATGGAAGTTTTAGTAATTCAAAATCTATTCATAACAATTTAGAAAGAGGTCATATGACTTTTGTTCAGTAGAAAATTAGAAATAAATTATTTAAATTTATATAGTTGAAACATTACAAACTTCATTTTTAATTTTCCATCCTTGACTCATTAAGACAATGTAATATAGGGAAAAGAACCTTAGAATAGGAGAGGGCCAGGCTTCAATTTACTATATTTATCACTAAGTCTCAGTTTCTTCATCTGTAAAATGATGGTATTTAACCATATGATCTCTGAGGTTCTTTCCAGCTCTAAATGTAGACATCTATGATGCCTCATTTTAGTTCTTATACTAAAAATGATTTTAAAAAACCTGTTTCCTTTATTGTATAATATAATTTAGACTTCAGTAATTTGGATAATGTTCTCATGTCTTTAATCTGATTTACTGAGATTTTACTATGTATATTTAAAGTACAAGGAAGGAGAGGAAAGGAAATCAACATTTATTACTAAATGTCAGGGACTTTTCTAAGAGTTCTTTTTTCCAAATATATGTTTTCTTATTTGATTCCCCAAACAACACTGTGAATTTGTTGGTATTATTATCTATAGTTTACAATTGAGGAGGTTAAGTGATTACCCAGGGTCCTATAACTAGTAAATGTCTGAGGCTAAATTTGAACTTGTCTTTCTGACTCTAGATCCACTGCTCTAACCAGTGCACCACCTAGATGCCTCTAAATGCAAGGTAAGCAAGAATTCACATGAATCCTATCTTTTTCATTTTTATTTTTGTCTACACAACATAAAAACCTTCCAGACGAAATCAATGGACTGGATTTTGGGTAGAGAACAGTCCTATCAGAGAAAAATGAGGACTAAGCAATCTAACCATGGACCTCAGTTCTAATTCCACCTGCAACATTAAACTGCTATTTGTCTTTATATAAATTATAAATTTCTCAGATCTCAATTTCCTCATCAAAAAGTATCCACATATTATATCTGACATGGTGATTTCAGCATTGTCTAATAATTTTCCAGCAGATTTACCTTCTTAAGTGTTTTCATTAGAATACTAATAAAATTAGTTGTAATTTTTGACTTTAGAATCTGGGTGCTAGGGGTGCCAAATGAGCTAAGAGAGTTGGTGTGGAATCTAAAATTCTACACAGAAAATTCATACATGCATAAACCAAAGACTGATTAATCTAAAACTGTGTTCCCAGAAATATTATCAGATCATTAAATTCTAATATTTTAATTTCAATTGGAATAAACTATAATATAGCCCAAGAATCCTCACTGGATTTCACAATTAAGGAGTAGAGGCCATATGTTTATTGTTGTTCTTATTCCACTGGAAAATACAAAATACTTTAAGGTTTACAAAGTATATTATATATATATATATATATATATATATATATATATATATATATGATATCATATTTGATCCTCATGGCAATCAGGTAGAATAGAATTCCTGAACAATCCTGAAATGTGACTAATTTTCAACTTTCTTCACTGGAAGAAAAATAATATGAGACCAATTTTTTATATAGGTCTTTTCTTTAAAAATTACTTAAAGTACACATCACAACATATTATTTTGCTTCTACAACTTTTATTATTAATAAGTACATTTTAGGAGAAAATTTTTTTAGTAGGCTCTGTCTCATGTTACCTGTTTTCTCATTGACAGGAATCTCTCTCTAGACACAAGAGGAGAAAGATACATAGTCTAACACCTTGGGACAAAACACTAGTCCATTCAGTTAAGACTGCTTTTTTTCTGAAGACCTCTGAAATATGTCATGTTTTTAAAACCTTATATCCCCACCAAAATGTATTTTCTCAATTCCTCTAGTAATTCTAGGATTTGTGAAAAGGCAAGTCATAAAGAAGTACTCAAGTTTAGAGTACTTTGAGAAAGGAGGAAAAAAAGGAATCAATTGCTTAATTCACCCTATTTCTAAATCCTTTTTGCAACAACTATAATGCCTCTTTTGCAAAGTTGAAAACTGAGATAGAAAGATTAGGTGACTTGTCCAAGTTTTCACAATAAGTATCTGAGGTAGGATTTGAACCTGGGCTTTTTCTAACTCCAAGTTTAGTAGGCTATCAGCTAGAGTTACCAAATAAGATAAGGAATAGGTGAGTTGCAAATTATACCACTAGAAGAAACAGTCACATCTGTGGGGTTACAAACTCATTTAAATACTTAAATACTCACTTATGCATTCATCTTGAATGTACAAATCTACCAACAAAAAAAAAAAAACCTGTCTTTTCAGGTTACTGCTTTTAGGGTTATTATGGCAGAAATCTCATTTCACGACTTTGGTTAAAGCTGTAATTATATAGGCTCCCTTTCAGCCAATTCACTTCAGATGAATTCAATAAACATTAGAAATAAACATGATAGGAAAAAAGTAATAAATTTGAAAATAGGGAGATCTGGGTTCAAATGCTAGTTTGGCTACTCCTGTGAGTGACCTTAGGGATATCATTTTATCTTTCTGGTCTTTAATCTGATCATTGGTAAAGGGAGGGATTTGCACTAAATGTCATCTGGTCCCCAAGTCTTTTTTTACTGTAGCAGGATTTAGATTGTAAAATAGTGATGGTACACTGGCATGTGAAAATTAGAGGTAGGCATCAACACAAACTTTTTCCTACTTTGGAAGTAGAAAGGAAGGATGAATCTTTAAAAGAATTACTTGGCTAAGCAGAGAGAGAAAAATGTTTTCATCATCATCATCATCATCAAGTCTAGTTTGCCCAGAGAGAGTAGAAATAGTTTACCATTTGGGGACAGCTAGGAGGCACAGTGGATATAGCACCAGCCCTAGAACATGGAGGACCTGAGTTCAGATGAGGCAACAGACAATAAGTATCTAGCTGTGTGACCTTGGACAAGTCACTTAATCCTATTCCCTTGAAAAAGCTAAACCAAAAAAAAATAGTCTACCATTTTGGCAAGTTTGGGCACCTTTTCCCTTAATAGCCTCATCCTTTCTCCCCCTTCCTAACAGTACCCTCTAAGAATCCCTGGACCTCACCATCTAACTTGCTAACCCTAAACCTAAAAGTCTCCCTCTTTGAAATCAGGAATAGTCTCACATTTTTATTTATATTCTCTCTTTCTACATGAAGCTTAGTGTCTTTCTATTTCATTTCGAAAATTCCAATAATAATCACATTTTCACTCTTCCTTTTCCCACAAAATAACATGCATACAACATCGTAGGATTTAGTAATGAGAAGGGAATACAAAGATCAGCAAATTAATGCCTATACTTATAAATATACAGTCATGCATGTATGCAAAACAGTAGTGAAAGGGCAGGCATGTAAGCATTTGTCCTATCTGTTAAAAGCCTATGTAATTTGCTTTGAGGTTTTCTTTCTTTCCTTCCCATCATGATATCAAGAATATCTATCAATTATGATTTCACAGTTTATGCTTATAGTAGAGTCTAAATAGCACCTCAATGGCATCTCCAGTTCATGTAGTTTGGCATTAGCACTTCTAACAATGTATTTATTTTAACAAATTCATGACATGGTATAGTGGCAGAAAGCTTTGACCTGGAGTCAGAGAATACTAATTTTAAATCCACTTCGGACATTTATTTCAAACAAGTAGGAACTAATCCAGCTGAAAATGATCACAATTTGTCTATGTCTTACAGGTTTAGAGTATTACTAAGACTGAGAGAAACTAAGACTATGATTTGCTCATGTCATATGTGTAAGACATTTCCTACATGAATGACAACACATGTTCTTGAAATTTAATTTATTACAATGGAAGTCCATTATAGCAACAAAAGAAAATTATTGCAAGACAGAATTTTAACCTATAGAAAATTTTCATATGGTAACAAATTTCAAAAACCTTAAATGATGAAAGGTATTGCAATGGTGGAGTTGATGACTTCAAGCTAGCTTTCTACAAATGGGCAAAAACTAACTATACTACCACCTGTCTCTAGCTATGTAGCTCATAGCTAATGGTTCTGTATTTAAACAGTTTCCTTAGTAGTTCATGATTCTAAAAATTGAGATGCTTCTGTAAGAATATACTTTCCCTGGCAGATGCCTTTTGATAACATCTAATCCATATATATATGTATATTGCAGTACAGCTAAAGAGGAGTCCCTCTTACGGATAGGAAGATTAATGGAGGAGCTGACCAGTCAGCTGGATTAGAGAAGCTGGCTTTGACTCCAATCTCATATATACCTCCCTTTCACAGCAACATTGATGTATCAATAACTGACAAAGGCCATACTAATTTTTTTTCTGAAATTGCAGGAGAAACCCAGTGAGACTTTCAACTGCTGTTCCTTAGAGGGTATAGGTAGGTAATGATACTATAAAAATCTCAGGGAAATAGTGAGATAAAACACTGGTAAGGACAGTAATAATATTTTCTCCATGAAGTCACCCAGGCTAATAAGTTTGGCATATGTTCAACACTGCTGTGTGTTGGTATGAAAGGCAGAATGTTATATGATTTTGTTGTTCCCTTCCCCCCAACACACAAGCCCAGACACTTTCTTTTTGTCAAGTACTATACTAGGTTCTGGGAATTAAAAACAATTGCAATGGACTCTGTTCTAAGAGTGCTTACATTCTACCTAGGGAGGAGAGAAAGAAATCTTTAGAAAACTTACACAAATTATCCATAGACAGGTAATTAAAGGGAAGAATTAATAATTTTCAAAAGAAAGGCAAATTAACAACAACCATGTGAATAACTTTTAGAAGAATAACCAAAGAAATGAAAATAAAATCAACTATGAGGTATCATGTCATCTCTCAAACTGACAAAAAAGGGAAAATCCATTGTTGGAGGGAATGTGGGAAAACAGGTATATTAATTGATATTTGAATTAAATATTTCTTTAAACTCTTTTATGTTTCCTATGTGGTCTTAACTCTGGATAATGTCTATACTTAAGAATATCTACGCTTTTTCATTAAATAATGGCTATTCATCAATTTACAGAAGAAACCTTCCTCACTTACAAATTCAGGATTTAGGGCTTAAAATATGTCAGGCTTCCTGTTCTCCAGATCATGTGCATTCTTGAGGACAAATGAATAACAGGATTATGAAATAAATAAAAGACCAAATAAAATAAAGGATGAAAGAATTTAAGAGCCCTGTCACTGTGCTTAGGGCATAAACTTCTTAAAAGGGAGATCAGCAAGAGTTTAAAAGAATGCATGAGACAATAAGAAGAAAGCATTTATCAGAAAACTGGAGTTTTAAAGAGAAAGCTTTGGAAGCAAAGTGGGCAGCTATATGAAGTACTTCATATGGGGGACAGAAATTCTAGGATTCATCTATTCCTTGGAAGCTCAAGAACCTATTCTCTGAAAATCAGGAAGGTATTCTATAATATACTGTTATAATAATTGTCTCACCAGATATTTTTGCTCCTAATATTGATGTAACTATTTTCAGTGGCTTGAAAAAAGTATTATAAATACAATTTGAGAATCACACTGAAATCTTTTGGGGAAAAATTCATCATATAAATATTAAATAATAGATTAGTATTATGATAGCTACTGATTTTTATTCTGCAACTATTCATATAATGGAGCACAGTTTAAATCAAGGTTTATATAATATGTTCTAGCTTTTAATACTGTATTTGGAACAAAAATGCACCTTAGTTATCCTACACTTTCATCCTTTTAAAAATCTCCCTTTTATTCATTTCATAATTCAGATTTGTTTCTGTGCCATTTTGATATGCAACAAAGACTACCTTCCTGAGTCATTTCATCAGAGTTTTCTATGAACAATACTTATCATTAAATGGCAAAGCAGGCTCACCAATCCTGGAAGAAAGCCAATTTCCCTATCCTGAAACAACATGGATGGTAACTTAACTTTTACTTACTATATACATGAGGACAACATGTGGATTTATCATAAGTAAGGTAGGGGCAGCTAGGTGGTACAGTGCATAGAGCACCAGCCCTGGAATCAGGAGTACCTGAGTTCAAATCCTACCTCAGCCACTTAATAAGTACCTAGCTGTGTGGCCTTGGGCAAGTCACTTAATCCCATTGCCTTGCAAAAACCTAAAAAAATCATAAGTAAGGTAAGTCAAAGGAATGATACAAGATTTCACAGGCTTAAAAAATATAAATGCCACAAAAACATAGACTGTGTGGCTAATTGGTAAGGAGTAGCTGAACAAACTGTAATATAAGTTAGTAAGGGAGCATAACTGTGAAGTAAAAATGATGCTCAAAGAAACACAGGGAGAATTACATGAATTGATATCTAGAATTATAATATATATATATATGTATATATATATATGTATTCACCCACATATGAATGTGCTAACATAATGGAAAAAATTATAAGGAAGTTTTCAATTAATTGAAGTTTTTATGATAAGTATATAATGAAATATTGTCAGAGAAGTGAATTACTAAGAGTACAGAATGCCATGGACATTATCAGAGACAACTTTTTTGTTTGTTAAAAGATTTGGGGAAGCTAGGTGGCACAGTGGATAGAGCACCAGCCCTGGAGTCAGGAGTACCTGAGTTCAAATCTGGCCTCAGACATTTAATAATTGCCCTAGCTGTGTGGCCTTGGGCAAGTCACTTAACCCCATTCCCTTGCAAAAACAAAAGATTCAATACTAAAGGTGAAATGAAAGGGTAAAGTATGGCTAGAAGTAACTATTACCCCCAAAAAAGATATTTAAAAATACTATTTTAAATACTATTTTAAAAAAAACCTCAATTGGAGGTCAGCTCTTACAACCCGAGACAAAAAAAAAATAGAACCAAGAAGGGAAAACAAGTCATTGGCCACTGCTTTCTATATGAAAAAACAGGATAAAAGTGACTAGAACTATCCTTAAAAATGTTCTAGAGTCATGAAAGTGTTTATTATATACCACTCAGTTTCCCTTCTCAGTCAGCTTCCTCCTAGCACTGCTAATACCTAACACTCAGGTGCTCAATGTTCACCTGTTACATAGATTCTTCACTATGGCATATCACCAGCATGAGAACTTTGTGGTCCTCACACTCCTTTCTTAAATGATAGTAGAAAGAGTCTAACCATTCTTCTCACGTGTAGTGCTGGTATTCTTAGAATGTAGGAATTCTTTATGTTTATTTTACTGACACCAAATTGTAAAATATTTCCAATTTGAGCAATGTATGTGTTTGTGAAAGGACTGAGAAGCCAACTCCTGAACTAATTTTAATTAGAGAGCAATTAAAATGAAATATGGTTTAATTATTTTCGAGGACATAAAATAACTCAAAGAGGTAGGATTGTACAGTGATCTAGAACATCTAGGTCAACAAGGTTTCCATAGTTTCATATGGGAATCATGAAGGTGATTAGAGACAATAGTTTTTAATTAAAATATCAATCATTTATGTGTAAGCAGTTGCTTCTTAAACACCCTAGGGAACCTAAATATCTGTTCTCAAGTATTTAAATACAGATCCTTGAATTATTATTAGATTAGTCATTTGGCTTATAAATAAAGCCTTGGCTTAATTAAATATTAGTCCAACCTACTCTCACCTAAATTGGGTCTAAGATAGCAGATGTAGCAAGGAATAATTAAAAAAGAAAAAAAATGGTCCCACTCAACCTAGAGCAAAGAGACTTAGGTTTAAATCCCTGTCTTTTTATTAGCTTTGTAATCATTATCAACTCACTTCAACTCTTTGCAACTTCAGTTTTCCATCCATGAAATCATATTTATACTACCTATTTCATATGCTTGCTATGAGGAAAGGAAAGGAAATGTTGGCAGAGAAGTGAATTATGCATAGATATGACCTTAGCAATATTTAGAGTGAACTGCAATATTCTTGGGGGGGGGGGGAGTATTCCTTCCATGAATGCAGATTTTAACTTTTACACATCATCTATATAGATCATGAGAAGCTTTCTTTTTAAAAATATATTTTGATATTTTTTAATCTACAAGACCACAAAGATATATAATTGGACCTAAATTAATGATAAAATAAAATACTTAAATTCATTAAATTTCAACAAACTTAAAACTTTCTTTGTTTGTAAAATTATTCTATGTCTGTACCGAATTTACAAGATCATGGAATTTATTCTTTAATTCTTTATTATGAAACCTCACAACCCACCCCAAACTAACTTTGATTAAATACATCATTTTCAGGGATGTAGAAATGAGATAAGTTTGCAGTCCATTGAACCATCTAAATCTCAGTCTCTAGGTTGAATTTTTTACCTTTTTTTGATGTGTTAGGTGCGGTAAAATGTTGTTGCATTGTTCTACCTCTATCTGGAAATTTCCCTAATTTAAAAACAATTCTGCTACTTAAAATTTCAAAGCATTAATTAGAGTCCATCATTCCTTTAATGAAGATGAGACTTGTAGACCTGAAAAAAAAATTCCTATAAAAATTTTTTGGATGGATGTTTTTACAATGTGATGAAGATTCCTATATCATTTAGATTGAACTAGATTTCTTCTGATAATAGTGTTTGAATAACTTTGAATGAGAATTTTGAATGAGAGAAATAAGCTCCATCAATAAACATTACCTTATTTTGATTTTCATTCCTTAGAACTTATATTATCTTAGGACAAGAAAAATTTTCTTCTTATCTTTTCACTATTTTTCCAATTTCTGGGAGTTATGTTTTACTGTAGAAGTGTGGATAATAATCATCTGAGATGAAATATGAAATATCTCTGTTTGCTAAAGACTAATTAGGCTGTTTCTCGGTGATAGCCTGCCAGGTCTTAGCATTGTTTTTTTCAAATCACCCTTCATTTTTGGACTTCAGTATAAATAATTGTTTTTTTTTCACTACAGGCTTGAATGACCCTGAAAAACTTGACTTTACCATACCAATAGTTACAAAAGTAACTAATCCTAATAGTCATTGGTATTTGCTTCTTAAAAGCTACAACTCTGGCTCATTTCCTTGATGTAATATCAATTATTAAAAGTCAGAGAAATCAAAATGGATTGAGAACTTGTTAACAGGCAACTATTGATAACATGTGAGCAAACCAGCTCTTTTCTTTCAACTTGTCAGTTAGATGTTCTGAATCACTCCAATTTCAGTAGAAGCATATATGTATTTCCAATATTGGCACAAAATCGAATTATCAAAATCACTGATTGTCCTAAATAAAGGATTTCCATCTATAGAAAAAAGAAAATCTGATGGTATAAAAAAAATCATATGCATAGCAGAAGAAAAAAAATGATAGTATCAAATCATTTGGGATACTATCAAAGGAGATGTGGGATATAGAAATACATTCTAAAAAGTTACCTTAAAGAAGTATACACATTTCTGAGTCAGATGGTGACTTAAACCTAGGAAGCTGCTGGAGTGTTTCCCAAAACAACTTCAAATGAAGTTCTAAAAAGATCCTAAGGTGAAAGAACCCACTAAAAAAAAACAGTGAAACAACTTTTCAGTGAGATATTTTGGAGGAACTTCAGGAAAAGATGTGGATAAAAGGAGAATAGCATGAATAGGAAAGCCAAGAAGCCAGTGAGAATGTTTTAGCCACAGCCGAGCTCAGATCTGGTTGCAGTAGGCCAGCAGTGAGAGTCACAACCCTAGCTCAGAGAGCAAGTTTTGAGCCCTGGAATATTGGATCCTTCTAGCACAGGAAGCAAACCACAAATATCAGAAATGTCAGTGCAGAAAACAAGGGATCTGGCATCCAAACAGAAAAATGAAAAGCTCACCTATTAAAATAAGCAAAAAAAATGTGCTATTGGCAGCTATTATTATAGAGGCAACAAAAAAGGCCATTTCAAAAGAGGAAAACTGACAAAATGCAAAAATGTGATGTATCAAACATGTTAATGAACTGGTTTCAAATCAAAAAATACCTCTTGGAAGAATTCAAAAAGGATTTTGCTAAAGAAGGGAAGAAGAAAAATGGGGGGGGAGCAATGAGTCATGAAGGAAAATATGAAAAATTAATTGAAGAAAACATCAATTTTGAAAGTAAAATTGACCAGTAGAAAAATAAAATTGATCACCTGGAAAGGTAAAACAATTCACCTAAAACTGAAATTAACCAATTGGAAAAGGAAATTAAAAAATTAACTGAAGAAAATAAAATCCTAAAAACTAAATTGAATAGAAACAAATGACTATATGAGACACCAAGATTCCATCAAACAAAACCAAAAGGCTAAAAAAATATAGAAGAAAATGTTTAGTAACTCCTAAGAAAAATGACTAACAGAGAAAATCAATCAAGGAGAGGAAATTTATTAAATGTCTGAGGCCAGATTTGAACTCAGGTACTCCTGACTCTAGGGCCGGTGCTCTATACACTGTGCCACCTAGCCACCCCATACACTGTTTATCTTAAACGACAAAACAGTCCTTGAAAGATTCTATCAGTTAGTTCCAAAAAAAGATCTAAAATAAAAGCTCCAAAGAATATTATAATCAAACTTCAGAATTCTCAGCTAAAGGAGAAAATACTGCAGGGAGTCAAAAAGAAGCAATTTAAATTACAATGAGTCACAGTCAAGATTATGCAGGAATTTCAGTTTCAACATTAAAGGTTCAGAGTGCCTAGAATATGACATTCCAGAGGGCAAAGAAGATTAGATTGCAACCAAAAATTAGTTGTCCAATAAAATTCAGCAGATTCATTCATGGAAAAAATAGACTTTCAAGGAAATAGAGTACTTCCAAACTTACCTGATAAAAATGCCAGAACTGAATGGAAAATTTAATCAAGTCTCAAGAAATATGTAAAAAGGTAAATGGAAGGGGGGAGTAGAGAAATGATATTCAATAATAATACCAAATTGTCTACAACAATACATGGGAAGAAAATATCAGGAATTTTTAAGAATTATATTTCTCTTAGGACAGTTGAAAAGAATACACTTAGAAAGTATGAAATATAAATTGACTACTATGTGATCAAATTCTTACCTCTTGAGGTTGTATTTATATCGGGACAGTTGGAGGAACTATTCTTGAAAAGAAGGTGTGAGTATATATTGATTATGACATAAGAATGTTTATGGATCCTGAAGATTCTATCAAAATAGTTGAGAAAAGTTTACTTTGATAGAGGGAGTGGGTAAAAGACTGCTATTAAGCAAGTAGGACTTGTGAAAAGAAAAAGGTTTATGCTGTGTTAAAATGATAGAGGCATTAGAGGATAAATAACACCACATGAAAAGGCACAAAGGACCTGAAATAGTAGAGGGGGGAAGGGATAGTGTAAACACTGAGGAAATCTCAACAGACTTGGTTCAAAAAGGATATAAAATCATGCCCAAATGGGTTTAGAAATTTATCCTACTCTACAGGAAGAGGCAGGGGAGCAGGATGAAAAGGTGTAAAGAGTGTGAGAAAAAGGAAGGGAAAAATAAAAGTGAAAGTTAAAAAAAGAATAAAAGTAAAAAGACAAAGAAAATGGGGTGGGTTGATAAAAAGGAGGAAAGATTGAAGGAGGCAGCAACTAAAAGCAAAACAATGGTGAGGAGAAAGATAGGATGGAGGGGAATATATATAAACTATAAATATGAATGGGATCAATTCTCCCATAAAATGGAATCAGATTGTAGAGTAGAAAAAAAGCAGAGTGGATCCTACAATACCTTGTTTATAAGAACACATTTGAAGTAGGGAGATACTCAAAGGGTAAAGAAGAAGATTAATTATGCTTCAGCTGAAGTAAAAAAAGCAAGGGTAGCAATCCCAATCTCAAACAAAGCAAAACAAAATAGATCTAATTAAAAGAGGAAATTGTATGTTCCTAAAAGGTCGACAAAGGTAAAGAAGTACATTAAACAAATGCAGCAAGTGGTATAATATTCAAATTCTTAAAACAGAAGCTAAAGGAGTTTTAGGAAGACATAGACAAAAACCTATATTAGTGGAGGATCTTAGCCTCCCTCTCTCAAAATTAAATAAATAAATCTAATCATAAAGACATGAAGAAAGTTACAAAGGTGTATAGACTTTTAGAAAAGTTTGATATTATGAACTTCTGGAGAAAATTGAATAAGATCTTCAGTAAAAGGCACCTATGCAAAAAAATGACCATGTTTTGGGGCAAAAAAAATAACACAAACAAATGCAAAAAAAAGCAGAATTATTAAATGCATCCTTTTCAGATAATGACACAATAAAATTACATATGATAAAGAGTAATGGAAGGACAAGGTAAAAATTAAATGGAAATTAAATAACATAATGTTAAAGAATGAGTAGATGGGGTTGGCTAGGTGGCCTAGTGGATAAAGCACTGGCCTTGGAGTCAGGAGTACCTGGGTTCAAATCCGGTCTCAGACACTTAAAAATTACCTAGCTGTGTGGCCTTGGACATGCCACTTAACCCCATTTGCCTTGCAAAAACCCAACAACAAAAAAAATAATGAGTAGATAAAACAACAAATCATAGAAATATTCAACAATTCCATTCAAAGACAATGACAGTGATAAGATGTCATACCAAAACTTGGGGAATGATGCCAAAGCAGTTATTAGGGGGAAATTTTTTATCTCTAAATGCTTATATATCAAAAAATTAGGGAAAGACGAGATAAATGAATAGGGCATGCAATTTTAAAAAGTAGGAAAAAATAACAAATTAAAAATCCCCAATTATATACAAATTAGAAATTCTGAAAATCAAAGGAGAAATTAATGAAATTGAAAGAAAACCAGTGAAGTAATAAATTAAGCTGAGTTCATTTTATAAAAAAAAAAACCCTATCAAATAGATAAATCTTTGGCTAATCTGATTTAAAAAAAGAAGAAAACCAAATTATCAGAATAAAAAATGAAAAGGGGGAAATTACCACAAATGGGGAGGAAATTGAAATAATAATTTGGAGTTATTTTGCCTAAATGTATATGCTAATAAATTTTACAATGTAAGTAAAATAGATGAACATTTACAAAAAAATATATAAATTGACCAGATCTGCAGAAGAAAAAAATAAAATATTCTGGTTTTAGAGAAAGAAAGTGAACAAGCCATCAATGAACTCACTAAGGAAAAATATCCAAGGCCAGCTGGATTTATAAGCAAATACTACCAAACATTTGAAAACTTTTAACTCCAATTCTATATAAAAAATTTGAAAAAATTATATGGAGTTTTGCCAAATTCCTTTTATATCAATAATGTGCTGATACCTAAACCAGGAAGAGCCAAAACAAAGAAAATTATAGAACAATCTTGCTATTGAATTTTAATTTAAAAGTTTTAAATCAAATTTTGCAAAGATATTACAGCAAGTTATCACTAGGATACTGCACTGTGATAGGGTAGGATTTTTACCATGTATGTGGGGATGATTCAATGTTAGAAAAACAATAAAAATACTGATCATATCATTAACAAAATTAATAGGAATATAATTATCTGAAAAAGCCTTTGACAAAATATAGCATCTATTCCTATTAAAAGTACAGAAGAGGGGCCGCTGGGTGGCACAGGACATCTAGGTGGCACAATGGATAGAGCACTGGCTCTGGAGTCAGGAGGACCTAAGTTCAAATTTGGCTTCAGACACTTAATAATTACCTAGCTATGTGACCTTGGCCAAGTCACTTAACCCCAATGCCTTGTAAAAACCAACCAAAAAAAGTACAAGAGAGTACAGGAAGAAATGGAATTTTTCTTAAAATGATAAGCAGTATCTATCTAAACCCATCAGCAAACAGTTTATGTAATGGGGACAAACCAGAGGCAATCCCAGTAAATCATGGGTGAAACAAAGATACAAATTATTACAACTATGATTCAATATTATATTAGAAATGTTAGCTTTAGCAATAGTAAAAAAAAAGAAATTAAAGGAATTAGAATAGGTAACGAGGAAATAAAACTCACACTCTTTGCAGATAACATGATGGTATACTTAAAGAATTCTAGAAAATAAACTAAAAAACTACTTGATACAATTAGCATCTTTACTGAAGTTGCATAATATAAAATAAACCCATATAAATCATCAGCATTTCTAAATAAATGGAAAAATGTCAGTTGCTCATAGTTAGGTAGTGATAATATAATAAAGATGTCAATTCTACCAAAATTAAATTATTTATTCAGTGCCATAGCAATCAAACTACCAAAGAAATATTTTACAAAGTTAGAAAAAATAGTAACAAAATTCACCTAGAGGAACAAAAGGTCAAAAATATTAAGAGAATTAATGAAAAAAGTTGCAAGGGAAGTTGGCCTAGCTGTACAAGATCTAAAACTATATTAAGAAGCCCCAGACATCAAAACTGTTCATAACTAGCTAAGGAATAAAAAAAGTGAATCAGTGGAATAGATTAGGTACAAAAGAAATAGTAGTAAATGACTATGGCAATTTACTATTTTATAAATCCGAAAAACTCTCATACTCTATAGCAAAATAAAATTGAAATGGGTACAGGATTTAGACATAAAGGGTGATACCATAAGCCAAGGAATAGTCTATCTGTCATATCTATGGAATGGGGTTTATGACCAAAGAAGAGATAGAGAACATGATAAATGACTAAATGGGTAATTCCAACTACATTAAATTAAAAAGATTTTGCTAAAGCAAAACCAATACTATCAAGATTGGAAGGAACACAGAAAGCTTGGAAACAATTTTCACAGCTGGTGTTTCTGATAATGGATTCTTTTCCAAAATATATAAAGAACTGAGTCAAATTTATAAGACTACAAGTTATTCTCCATTGACAAATGGTCAAAGAAGACAGAGACAGGTTTCAGATGAAGAAATTAAAGCTATCTATATTCATATTAAAATGCTCCAAATCATTATTTAGTGAACTGCAAATCTTTGATGTGTCACCTCACCCTTATCATATTGGCTAAAATGACAGAAAAGGAAACTGATTAAATGTTGGAAGCGATTTGGGAAAACTGGGTCACTAAAGTATTGGTGGTGG
The DNA here is from genome assembly GCF_037893015.1 of Macrotis lagotis. Classification (NCBI taxonomy): domain Eukaryota; kingdom Metazoa; phylum Chordata; class Mammalia; order Peramelemorphia; family Peramelidae; genus Macrotis; species Macrotis lagotis. Next base: position 106,915,243 of record NC_133666.1, on the reverse strand, counting down.
AGTTATGAACTGATCCAACCATTCTGGAGAGCAAATTGGAACCATGCCCAAGTGGCAATAAAAGAATGCATATATGTGTACAATCTTCATAGTTTTATTTTCTTCATTTTGCATTATTTCATGCCTTTCCTGTTTCTTCAAATTCCATGTTGATAATGTTATACTATCCCATCATATTTCCAAAACATGAGTTGTTCAACCATTCCAAAGTGTCAATAGTAAAGATGCTCACAGTTTTTAATAACAAAAAGATACCATTATAAGTATCTCTGAAGAGTTATTTTTTGTTCTACCCTCTCAAGGTAGAATAATCATAATTGGCTTATGAAATCAGAAAATCTTTTCACTAATATGACTCATTATATGTTACAAATTGATCAAAAATACTGAGTTAATCTGCACTTCCGTGAGCAATGAAATAGTGTATCTTCTCACCCTGCAAAATCAAACACATTGTGATGTTATTTTTTATTTTAGGTGTACCATGAATTAATTTTAATTTTTGTTTCTATGACTGACTGCTAATCAGGATGAACATATTTTTAAAATAATTCTTTATACTTTGTTTCCTCTTTTTTTTAAAATCATCTATTTTCATACCATTTTATCACAGTCATTGGAGATTCATATTGGGTTTTAGAATTTGACAGTTTTTCTTTATAAATTCTAAGTGTAAGGCTTTTAGAATAAGGTTTTTCCTTCCCTTATTTAAAATACAATCATGACTTTGATTGGAATCTTGCTTTAATTATAGACATTAAAAACCAGAAGAGATTTAAGAAGTCACTAAGTCAACCCTAAGTTGCTGTCCTTTCACATTTTATATATTTGTGGGACATTCTGTTATCTCTTGCTGTACTTTTACTTTTAAAAAACCAGATTAAACCTACTTGTGAAACAGAACTGGCTGTTCACTTTGTTAGAATGTGAGATATACATTTGCCAAAAAGACTACTTTATGGAGAACTCACATACAGCAGGCACTCACAGGATGGATCAAAAAAAGTAATACAGATCTTTCTAAAGAACTTTGGAATTGATTTTGTGGCATTGGGAGACACTGGCACAGGAATGCTCAGAATGGCATGCCCTCATTAATGATGGTGCTATGCTCTATGAGCAAGGTAGAATTGAAGGAGCTCAAAAGAAACAAACTCAGAGTAACCATCCCAGGTGTTCACATATAGTCGAGCATTCTAGACTCCTATTGGTCTGATCAGTCACAAACACACTGTAACTCAACTATAACATAGTGATGTTACTTTGGTCTTCTTCAATAATAGACAAGAACCAAAACCAAAACCAATATAGCAGATGGATTGGATCTCAGCTCATCAGAGATTTAGTCCAAAAATTTCCTGTGAGCATTACCACCAAACAAAGGCCCCTTGGGCTTCTGGAATCATCTGTTAGGTTAAAAGACCCAATCTATTTTTCTGATGTATTAGAAATTTTTATTTTATGGTTCCCATTATAGATCTCAATACTAGCAGCTGCCAGGTATGCAGGCATGATCAATTTGCCCATCATCATTTTTGGATCACAGTCATGAATTGAGATTGCTTTTTGCACTGCAACCCTAACCAGAAGAAGACTCCCTTTATTGCTATGAACAATCATTCCTGACTTCAGCAAATGGTATAAACCCTGAAGGTTTATCCCTAAACACCTAATAACTGGTTTTCAGCATGTTGAAGACTCTACTTTGCTTCATTTCATAAATATGAACTAAGGTTATCACTGGCTCTAAGGACTTTCAAATCTTGCCCATTTCATCACGTTGGACATCTAAATTTTCTTCTGCAGTTCAATTTATTTCTCCATCTTTTCATAATATTCCATTATCTTAAGTCTCTGTGTTTGCAAAAGAAAACCTTTCTCAATATTGAACCTTCTGCCTTTGTGTCTATTTTTTCAGCCTTTTTTATTTGCTTCCTGTTCTACAAAAGCCATCATGTGTTTGTTCTGCTTTTGGATATCAGTGTCACTAAGGATCATGATGACAGCAGCAACTCCTACTGTCTCTGAATATGGCACAAGAGAAAGCAGTCTGGCAAATTGCATCTTAGTCACATTTTCTGCCTCCAGTTTCTCCAACTACAATTTATCCTGCATGTGACCATCATTACATAAAAATGCTTATGCTATCAATACAATAACAGAAGTGTGTCTTCCTTCAAATAACTAATAAACATATTGCTAAAAAATTCTTTGTAAATATTCAAGTACAATATAATAATTTATTTTTATGAATATGAAAGGTTTAATTTTTAATTATTGAATCCCTTTGTAAATGAAACGAACATTCTGAAAAAAATCAATTATTATACCTTAATACCTTTCCCTTTAGGGAGAAGGAGGATAAGTCTAGATTTCTATAAGTTTGCAGTTGGCTGAAGTAGTGGTAAAATTATGCCTATTGTGATACTTTGAAAATGAATTAATGGTAAATGTCATAATAGAATGAATATCAAATATATGGAAAACTGACTAGATTATTTCACTTTTTTCTCTCCCTCCAAACTATTCTGCATATTGTCACTTTATTAATCTTCATAAAATACCCCCCCCCATTAACTCCTTCAACTTCTCAGACATTTTTAACAGCTTTCAGTTGGGAATTAGAGCAGCTAAGTGGTGCATTTGAGAGAGTGTCCAACCTGGAGTCAGGAAGATCTGGGTTCAAATCCAGTCTCCAACATGTACTAGCTGTATAATCCTGAGCAAGTAATTTAACTCTGTTTGTCTCAGTTTCCTCACCTATAAAAGCAACAAGAAAAGGAAATGGCCAACCACTACAAGTGACAAGAAAATGTCCTAAAAAGGTATCAGAAAGAATCTGACATGATTCAAAAGATTCAACAGCAGCAATTACCAAAAGGATAAAATCTGAACTCTTTATCAGGGGGACAAAACCCTTCAAGCTCACTTCCCAAACCACTTGGTCAGGCTCTTATCTCTCCTTCTCTTCTAATCTTCTACTTGAATGCTCTTCACTCTAAGTAGCCTATTCATTTCTCAAAATTTCAGGCCAAACCTAGAATATCCATATTTGAAACTTTTCCATTGTTTAAGATGCAATTTAAAACCCCTCTCCTCTATCTTAAACCTTGCATGATTATCATAATCCACAATAATCTCCTCCTTTTTAGTAACTCCCATACAATAGAATCACAGAATCTTGGAACTGGAAGGGACCTCAGAAGTCATAAATTTCAATTGATATCTGAAACAGGCTATAAAGGTATCTCGAAATCAGCATGTCCAAAATGAAATCATTATTTGTTCTTCAAACCTCTCCATTGCTGTTGAGGATATCACAACCTTTTTAGTAACATATATATTTGCAATATCAAACCCATTCTCAACCCTATCCTCTTTTCATCATTTATATTCAATTATTTGCCATTTATTTTGGAGGTAGGACTTGTACTCTCACCCTTTTCTTTCCCTGCTTGGTCACTGCCCTCATCATTTTAAAGTACTTAATTAGTCCCCCAGATTCGTTTCTCTCCCTCTCCAATACACCCTACATAATAAATATAAATTAATTTACAAGAATTCAAATGGGGCAAATAATTATCTACTTAGTTGCCAAAACAATCAATTCAAGGCATAAGTCTAAATAGTATTTCAATCTAGTACCAGAATTCTTCAATTCAGGTCCTTATTCTGGTACTTGATATGTACATGATCTTTGAAAAGTCACTCTATCATTCTTTTTTTCTTCTTTTTTTTTCCTTTTGGTTTTTGAAAGGCAATGGGGAAGGTGGGGGGGGGAGGTTAAGTAACTTGCCCAAGGTCACACAGCTAGGTAATTATTAGGTGTCTCATGCTGGATTTAACTCAGGTCCTCCTGACTCCAGGGCCTATGCTCTATCCACTGGGCTACTTAGTTGCCCCACTCCATCATTCTTAATCCTCCATTTGGTCATCTGCAAAATTAAAGAATTGAATTTGATTATCTTTATGTCATCTTCTAGATCTTAATCTACATAGCTAAAATCTGTAGTATTCATTTGGCACTTAATGATATATTGTCCACTCATAAATGTTTGGACTATATGGATATCAAAATTTCTTTGCAGCACAATTCCTATGAAAAATTTGAGGAAAAAACTGTATTTCTTCAAGAGGTTAATGAGCATTATAAGAATATATATTAAGTGTTTAGTAAATATTTTACTGGATGAATGAATCGATGGATATTATTCAGTGCTATCCACATTCAGTATCTCTCCTTAGGTGGATGAAATATATAAATGGTTTCCTCTGAAGTCTTATATCTTCATCTACATCCTCCATTTCTTTATAATTTACCTTTCTTGGTATCTTATTCCTCAAATATTATGATTAAACTAAACTTTTATAAATCAATTCATATTTAAATGAACCAGATAAGCTCATTGCTTAAAAGAATCCCCTAAAAAGGAATAGATTCCTTGTAATATTAATCAACAGTCCTGAATTTACCTATCTTATAAATCTGATTTTTCATAAATTGAATATTCTTAAAGTCATACACATTTATATAATTGCACGGTACAAAAAACTTACTGTTGTAATTTTTTAATTATTCATTTATCTTAATAGAGTGTTCAAATCTAATATGTCCAAAAAAAATTCATTATTCCCCCACCCAAAACCCACTTCTCCAACTTAATTTCTTTTCTTGGAGATACACTATTCTTCCAATTGCTGAGGTTCAAAAGCAGGAACAATCCACAACTTTTTACCCTTATTCAACTTACATCTCCTTATCCAAATTGTTTACTTGATTTCACCAGCCCAACATTTCTCCTTTTCCCCTGTCTTTAATATCATCCCAATCATGCTAGTCTGAGCCATCATTGCCTCTTTCTTGGAGTACTACAACAGCTCCCAAGTTTTCTTGAACCTAGTATCTGCTCTTTTCAATCCACATTTCATATAACTTTTTGCAAGGCAAATGGGGCTAAGTGGCTTGCCCAAGGCCACACAGCTAGATTATTATTAAGTGTCTGAGGCCAGATTTGAACTCAGGTACTCCCGACTCCAGAGCCGGTGCTCTATCCACTGCGCCATCAAGCCACCCCTAAATGATATTCTTAAGATTCATGTCCATACCTGGCACTGCCCTGTTCCTGCTTAAAAATCTTTAGGAGTCCCATACTGCTTTCTGGATAAGAATAAAAAAATTATTCAATTTGACATTAATAACCCTTAATAATCTGACATCATTTCTAGACTGATAACACATTAATTCCTCTCCCTACACTCTGTACTTCAGTTAAATTGATCTATTGTTTAGGACAATCCATATCCAGTCACCACTCTACCTTTGAATAGGATGTCTCTCCTGCACGTTAATAAAACTCTCTTTTTTTCAGCTGATAGACTCTTGGAATCATTTTTTTTTCAGTGATCCTTAAGGATGGTCTTTTTGTATTTGTATCCATAGCCCAGTATACCCTATGTTGATGAAGATTTCCATTACATATTTTAGTTGTGTGAAAAAAGTGTCAGAGATACCAAGTAAGTACCAGCCCCCTCCCCTCCCCCAAAATTGCCAATTTAGTTAATTTAACAAAATCACCCAATCACTGAAGCCAATGAAGTTAAAATTTAAGAAAAATCATAAAGATTATAGAAATAAATTAATTAGTCAATTGATTTGAATTAACCAAACCAGCAATTTATAACACAAACTAAAAGAAATTACCAATAAATCAAATTGGAACCCAAATTGCAAAAATCTATCACATAATCCCAGAGCTGGAAAGCGTTATGAAATGTTTTAACTCACTCTTTAAAAAATATATTTCTTTAAAATTTTACTGCTAGAAGATATCTGTATAACAAAGTCTCTTAATTTTTTTCTTGGAGTAGCCCATTCTTTTGGTGTGGAATATCATATGACCTTGCAAGAAGTTGTCTAAACGTTTGGATAATGTCTCACTTAGAAGAATAAATCTGGCCTAAGACATTTGACTTACCCATATGACCTGCCTGGACACTACTTATATCTATAAAGGAATTTTCCTTAAATGTCCTGGATCTTTATAATTACTAAGAAAAACAGAAAAAGAAATTTTAGGTAAATTGGATCTAATAGCCAGAGATGTCTGGCTCTGACACCTGCTACAGTTTCAAGTTCTAGTTTAAGGAAAGGAATGTGAGTTAGACAGATATACCAGGAAAAGGAAAATACAGAAATTTTTGGGAAAAAAATCATTTTGGTTAAGGATGTTTGAGTCATTATTGTAATGAGAGCAAAGGTTAAAATTTTTTTATTTTAAACCAGGTGCTGAGTACTCTTAGTAAAAAAGATCTGTGGAATGCATGTGTTACAAGCTTGAATCAATATAATTATTCTCATTGGGGGTTTGCTCATGTAGTAAAATACTAATAGAAGTTTGTGTTAAAAGTGAAGTATGTATGTCAATGTGGCAATAGGGTAAAATGTAAATTGTAATAAGCTTCAGAATCTCATTGTTTTGTGATGGAAACAGTGTTTTGATCTGAATAAAATTTTAAGCAGTTTCTCTACCAGAAGAAAAGGTCTCAACTAGCCACCAGAGCTGGAGAGGATTTTTTTGGAACAGATTCAGAAGATGGTGAAGGACATTGGATGCCTCCAAGGGAGAAGAGAAGAGAAAGAGAAGAGAGGAGAGACACCATCTCTCACCTAGGTGTACATTGTTTAACTGTAACTTCCCCTTAACTCTGTGTTACACCCTTACTTATGGCCTTCTCCTTATGGAAAGGAGGATGGGAGGTAGGGTGATAATGTTCCCCATTGAGAGAGAGAAAAAGGAAGATTATTGAGTGGCATTATAATATCTACATGAGTTTGTATATCCTAACTAGGGAGTGAGTCCTATTTCTGATTTAGACAACTGGGTGTTAGTAAAGGTTGGAGAAGAGTCTAGCAGGAAGAAGTCAATGCCCAAACTGTTGGACTTACAATAGTTCACAGCAGTATGAGAATTGGCCTTGGGTGACAGTCTAGCCCTGGGTCTAGCCTAGATTCTCAGTCCCTAGTCAGAGGTGTACTGTGGCACAGGATTCTGATCCAGAGGAGAGAGACACCGGTGGCATAAGACTGAGTCAATACAGGGTGACTATTGTTTATAACTGACTGACCAGGATATTTACCTGGGGAGCAGCAAATGTCTGAACATGTCCAGAAGCAGGGTACATATATGTTCAGGACTGTACAACTTAAGAGATAGGTGGACTCAGACTCATGTGAGATTAATTATGGTACCTGGATCCCTTGTAAAGTGTGCAAACTGGGGCATTTGTTAAGGGAAACTGATTATGAGTTAGTATGGACTTGCAAGGAAAGTGCTGAAATGGCCATTTGCAAGAAAGATAATTTAAGGAACATCACTAAGCATATTAGCTATTCTTGGGGTTGATCTAATGGAACAAAATCAGGAATTTAGTTTGACTAGTTATGGATCCAGGAAGACCTTTCTAAAGATATTTGGTATAAAAACTTGCAGAGGAAGTAGGTACAGCAAATTTGGAAATGCACCTATTATCATGATGATTATATGGCTTATATAAGAGGGTCCCTTGGAAGTAAAGAGGAACAGTATTATCCATTTGTTGGAAAATAAATTCCAGGGAGACCAACTAGCACTAGAGGGACATTATTGGATTTGTAGGACTACTGCCTACACCCAGTTATTCAAAGATTTGGTCAGGGAATTGTTATCTAGATTTAAGGGCCTTAAGGGCCACAAGATGGGAGTTGGAGCTATGGAACTCCAGTTTGTATCCTGAATAGACTAATAAGACTCCAAGCTGTAGTGGAAAAATTACCAGTCACATAGCTAAGGCTTTGGACTTACTGACTGATAAAGCCTTGCTAACAAAAGATTACTTTTAATACATTAATACATTTAATACATAATTTATAGATTGGTATTAGACTACCTTTCAGCTGAAGAAGGAGGAGTCTGTGGTAAACTGAATTTATCAAATTGTTGTCTAAAGATAGATGACAATGGGAAGGTGGTAAAGGAGATAACCAGGTATATCAGTCAATCACAAAATTGGGAGAGTTGTCCTAATACCATTGCAAAGATGACAAACTAGATTAGAAGTAACTAGTCCTTAACTGGTCAAGAGTACCCTAGTCTTGACTTTCTCCTTTGCACATGCTGAAAGATATCTGTTCCTGCTCATTAGTATAATAAGCAGGGTGGGAAAACATAATAGGAACCAATGTATCAATTAGATTTGTCACCACAGCCAATGAGTGGCATGAATGGGGCAGGAACAAAGTCTTTGAAAAGTACATAAAAGAGCTTGTATGTTGGGATTTCTCTGCCCCTCTCTCCCACCATGAAAGAGGTGTGCCATTTTTGTTAAGATATCTTAATAAAAACCATTTTAATCACTCTGGAACAAAAAGAAGTTGTCTAAACCTCAATTTTCTCATTTAAAATCAGAGGGCATTCTACTAGAAGACATTCTAACTCTTCTCCTATCATCCTATGAACTTAGTCATCAGAAAGTTACATTGAAGGAAAAATATGCTTTTCGGCAGCTTCTATTCCTATTTCTGCTCTCTGGGTCCAAATTGGCAGAGTTTTATATAATTCAGACCTGACTCTAGACACTACATTCATCATTTCTTAAAGCTACATTGAGGTTCCTTCTTCTTCAGGATCCATTTCAACATCTAATTTTTTTTTTCTTTTGAGATTTTTAGCCCCTAAGATTAAAATCTTCTAGTTGGAGATTTAGTTAACTCTTAGAAACATATTTACCTAGAATGAAGCTGAAGTGTCAAATTTCCTCTGGCCTTTTCATAGAGCTTTAAAATAGACATGAAATAAAACTCAGATAAAATAATTTAATGATGCTAACACCATCAGCCTACCAGACAGCAAATGGAAGAAATGCAGTATGATATGAAACATTTATAAAAGGGATAAGAGAATAACTTTAAGATGCCATTAGCTAGTAACAATTTATGGGGTTTTTTTTAATCACAATATTGAACACTCATTTCTTAAGAAATTCAGAAGGCAATTATTAAGTCACTAACAAAAAGATGTTCTTTTAATTTAAGAAATATTTTGCATATGAAGAAATTAAATTGAACTGATGGTTTTCAAGAGGTTTTAGTTAAAAATTTAATTATAGGAAAGAAGTAAATGCCATGAGAAATCAAAACTTACTACTTGCTTTGGTTTCAAAGGAATTGATTTACTTTCTCAAGAATTTTCAGGAAATCTGAAGTTTAAGGCCCTTATTAACACTTAGTTATAAAAGACAGAAACAAAATCCGAATATATATCAAAATATCCATAGTATCACTCTTGTGGTAGAGAAGAAATGGAAACAAAGTAGGTTCCAAGTAATTAGTAAGTAACTGAAAAATATGGTGTTAGAAAGCAAAAGTATATATATAATATATATAATTATATATATATATATACATATATATATATATATATGTAGTATGATTGTTCTATAAGAAACCATGAATTATTGGACTCTGGAGAAGCATGGGAAGAATTACACAAACTGATGCTCAGTGAAGGGAACAGAACCAAGAGAACTTTGTACACATTAACAAACAACATTGTGAGTTGATCAACTATGATAGATGCAGCAAAAATAGTTCAACCATGACACATGCTGAAATAGAGATCTAGGACAACCCTGGGAGACCTGTTATGGATAATGTCATCCAAATCCAGATTTAAAAAAACAAACCAAGAAAACCCACAGAATCTGAATGAACACTGTGTTCACTCTTTCAAAATTTCTCTTATGTTTTTCTTTCATATCTCATGATTTTCTTTCTTTTCCCCTAGTCCTAATTCCTCATACATAAAATGACTAATATATGAACATGTCAAATACAAATTTACATATACAAAGTTAACTAGACTGTTTGCCACTGAGGGCAAGGGAGTGGGAGGGAGAGTGGAAGTAAATCGTATAACACAAATATGTAGGTCGATAAATATTGAAAAACTTTCCTAACAAGTAATTGCAAATATAAAATAAAATATTAATAAAAAAAGAAATAGGAACACTCACCTTCATGAATTCAAATCAGATTCAGAAATTTACTAATTGTACAACTCTAGACAAGGCACTTAATCCTGTTTGCCTAGGATACCTAGGCAATGAGTAAAATGAGCTAGAGAAAAAAATGGCAAATCACTTCATGATCTCTTTCAAGAAAACTCCAAATGGAGTAATATAAGCACTATTGATTCTTATGAAATTCAAAATTAAGAAGAAAACTTTAAAAAAGTTAACTATATAAGCAATGTTGCATATGGGCTATCAAAATGTATCCTAATGGTTACTGAACATTCTCTGAACAAGCACTATATTAGAAATGTGAGTGAAACAGTCTCTAAAGAATTTTCTTATTCCAGATTCCTAGCCAAAATACTAAGCCCGTGACATAGGGAGTATGAGTCCCTAAAACTACCTCAAATCACATTATACATAAGGAAAGGGTATAGTTTTCCTGCTAGTTAGTACAAAAGGGAAAACACAGTCACACCAGGAAAATCTCTTTTTGGGAAACCTAGATAACATCCTAACTTGGGACTTGGTCTCACTCTATGAACTATCAAGAGAAATCAAAGTATTACAATCAAAGGAACAAATGCTATGATCCTATAACTAATTCTTCTTCCTTAATTCACAAATTATGAAACTGAAGCCCCCCAAAAAGTTAACATTATTCTCCCAAGGACTCAAGAAGCAAAATCAAGATTAGAATTCAGGTCCCTGAATCCAATGTTTTGCTTTGCTTTTTTCTACCACAACACTATTAAATTATACCAATAGTCCTAAAACTCCTTTTACTTCCATAAACGTCCTCAGGAAAACAGTCTTAATAACACAACATGACACAATGATGCCTCTAAGTTATGCCAGTCTAATACTAAATGTAGGAATTGTTACCCTTCTCCATGGTGCTAACAACACTGTGAATAAGTACAATTAAAGATGAGCTGGCTTTGGAAAAGGTGTGAAAATGGAGACTATTGTTTTAGTGAAATGTTGCTTAGGTCTCCAATATCCTTTGCAATCCAATTCACACTTAACATAACAATCAAGCATTTTCCCCCTAAAAACAAAATATTACAAAGACTATATGAAAAACAATGGATGTTGGAAATAACCAATGCAAGCTAAAATTAAAAATCATTTCGAAGTAGTTCTTATTTCAGAAAAAGAATAAAAGTAATTTTCATTAAGATGTCAATCTGGTTTTGGGGATCTTCCTGACCAAATGGGATAATAATCATGAATTATTTCAATCCAAAGTACAAAATGTTCCCAGGCTTAAGAATAAGTAGGAGCAGCTAGGTTGCACAGTGGACAGAGCACTGGGCCTGGAGTCAGGAGGACCTGAGTTCAAATCTAGCCTCAGGCACTTAATAATTACACAGCTGTGTGACCTTGGGTAAATTACTTAACTCCACTGCCTTGAAAAAACAAAATAAAACAAAATAAAAGTAGAACCCTCAGTAAACAGAACATTACTATACTTTATAGTGTGCTCTATAGAGAAATCTTGACAAGTTACTAGTATGTAAAGGGACCTGTGAAATAATCATGAGGCAAAGAATCAATAGAAATAACTGAAATATTAAGTCAGTAAGAGTCTACTAATGATATTACCAAATGCTCTGGTAGTTGTAAAATCATAGATACAAATTGTGTTGATAATGGTGTGCATACACATATGCATGTAGAACCATTATATAAATGTATGTGCTTTATATTACCAGCACATACATGTACACATGTGCATTACATTGTGTATGTTATAAACATGTGTGGAATAGTATCTGCTATTTTATGATTGGGACACTCTCCTGAAGTCTATTACCTCATTAATAAAGGTCAACAATTTCTCTATGAGTTTTAGCCTTAGAAAGTTTTCTAAAACACCAAATGATTCAGTGACTTGCTCAGAATAATACAACCAACTTATCAGGTACAGGATACAAACCTAAATCTTCCTCACTCAGAAACTGGTTGTCTATTAGCCATTGTGTGTGTGTGTGTATATATATATATATATATATATATATACATATATGTGTGTGTGTGTGTGTATAGTCTCATGTTCTTGTACATATCTATAATTATTTAACATTTTACTTCCTTTATAGTCTATAAAGTTTTCCAATGAGCATATCAAGTTTTTTCAATAGATTTTGAAATATAACAAATGAATTTCACTAGTAATGAACTTATTCAAATTTAACTGTTCTTCAGTTGTAAATAGTGACTATTTTTTACAAGAACTATAATTCATCCTAAATATATTTCCTATGATTTTTAAATGTCTATTTGCTATTTTCAATACAATTAAACAAAAGTTATAGTTGATGTGAAAAACATACACTTGGGGGCATCATTCCATCACAATTGATGTGATCATTTCTACCAGAGTTCTAGACAAAACTGTAAAATGGACTTTTTCTTTCGTGCCTCTTTTCTTCTTCATTTATTTACCTTTATTTCTATTTTGTGTTATCTCAGTCCATTGCATGATGTGCCCATTATCTCCTCCCTCTCTCCCTAGAGATGATGTAATATCAGCTATTTTTAATTAATTTCAAATTAAGTATAAATATGATCCTAATGCAACTAAAGAATTTCTACTATATTAATCAAAAATGAAGCATTAAGGAACAAATGTAGATATATTTAATGGTGCAAAATGCCTTCCTGGTACCCCTGAAATTATTAACATGTAGGCATGGAAAAGGCTACCATGGATCCTAGTGGGGTTCTAGAAATCTTCAACGAAAATCCACATAAGCACTTGCCAGGAATATTATTAAAAAGATAGTATTTCTAAACAGATCTTCTTGAGCTAGAATTTGTGAACTTTTAAAAATGTGCATGTGGAACATATTGATAACTTTATTTCAATGTAATTACTTTTCATTATGTTTATGTGTTTTACATTATCTATTTTAAAACATTACTCTTAGAAGTGACACGTGGCCTTGGGCAAGCCACTTAACCCCCTTTGCCTTATAAAAACCTAAAACAAACAAACAAACAAAAAAAGTGACACAAAACCTTACCAGATTGCCCAAAGGGACCTTGATATAAAGAAAGATTAAGAAATTTTTTTAAAGAAAAAAAATGGAAAGATAGCTTTAAAAAATAATGTATCTAGCATTGCCTACTGTTTCTGGCATATCCTGGGCATTTAATTAATGTTTATTCATTGATCATGTGGTTAGTTTTGGAATCAGGAAGATCTGAGTACACATTTCTTCTCTAAATGGTAGTTTACAAATGTCAAAAATGAGAATGAAGACAATAATGTTGATATCAGAGATTCACAGATTCATCCATCATATCTAATGGTACACTAGAAATATCACTGAATTTAGAGACAGTTTCAAATCCTATTTCTCTCATTTGCCAGTGATGTGACCTGGGCCAAGTAACTTCATCACCCTGACTCTTGGATTTTTCATCTGTCCAATGAGGGATGGGGTTTGGACTTTAATTTATTTAAGGTCCATTCCCACTCTTCTATGAATCCATGCTCTTATGATTCTGCATATACTCACTGACTTTACCTACCCAAACAGAACCCCAAATGCATTTTGAAATTGTTACTAGAATTTCCTATGAACAAAAAGCAATGAGAAAGGCTGGTTGTTGATTAGAAAACTAAGAGCTGAAAGGTTATTAGCATGGCAGGAGCTGATAAGGTGACCTTTTCTTATGAATAATTCTTTCAAAGGTGAAGTTGCCTGGTTATCCTGAGCAGGCAGATGTAAAATGATTTTCCAGTAGATAACTGACAATTCATTTAGCCCTTTAAGCCAACTGTGGAGGGTGAGAAGTGTTCAGTTGTCAAGAATATGGCAAATTCTTTGCTTTATTAATAACAGTGATAGATAATCAGGTTTTTCTTCCCCTGGAAAAGTATCATTATTTCAAGTATCACATCTAGGTAAACAACATGACCCAACTTAAAATAGATTCATTTAATCAAGTTACTTGTTATTACACCTTCTCTCAGTTTGTTCCCTAATCTTCTCATTGAACCAGGGGAAGGGTATTCAGTTGCCACAATAGCAAGGGGGTAGGGAGAAGGGAGGGATAGGGTAAAGAGGGAGTGATGGATAACAATGCATTCATGCTGGAACTAAATAATAAAATAAGAAAATAAATATTATAATAATTATAATAATAAAATAAAAATCTTTCATGAAATCTCAAAGAATCATTTACAGGTCACTTCACATATTTGTTTCAATGAACAAATTTATTTCCCTTTCCTCAGACAGATGCCACTTAGAGAACTCTAAAACATAAGCTTTAAGATGTTCCATGATTGAGAATGAAAAATAAGACCATGGAATTCAATGTTATCAGAACAACTGAACTGTGACTTCCACAGGAAACACCCACTAAATGAAGTCATATTCATATTTCACACCAACTTCAGAGTCTGACCCTTGTACAAATTGCAATAGTAAAACAAAGGATAGTCATGTACACAATTTAGTATTATCACTTTTATCTGAAAGTTGTAACAAGCTTAGAATTCCTTCAGCAAGGATGCTCAATACTCAAAATTATTTGAATTTAATTTAATCCTGAAATGGAAAGAGGGAGATAATTCACTGTGATCCAAATTAGCCCCCATAGTCCTCCTCTACACACATACATATACACACACACAAAACACACACAAATCTAGTATTTCATGGTAAGTCTACCCTGGGAGGAAACCCATACCCTTAGCCTCATTATCATGTGCATATATACACACATGGTACATATATATATATATAAATATATGATATTTATGCAAATAAATGTGTGTATTACATATAATTTAACTTGGGATACCAGGATAAAAAGAGTGAATATTGTCTTTGATAATTCGAATTAGTAAAAGTCTCCAGGTAATTAGGTAAATAGTCACTGAGTAATTAGGAGAACAGAGTAACAACAAACATATTTTCCCTTTGGGTGGAGTTAATAATTCCTGTTAAGGGTTATACATGTGCTTATGAATGTGTGTGCAGATATATATTATATGATGGGTTTAAATGACAAAAAAAGGAAATGTGTCCCAGGGTAACTTTTGGCACAACATATCAATGATAGATATTCCAGTAAACTGGAAGATGGGGCTATACGCTGTATATTCTTGTAAATCCATATTCTTTTACTGTTTGTTCAGTCATTACGAATACATTTGAGATTTTCTTTGCAAAAATAATGGAGTTATTTGCCATTTCCTTCTCTAGATCATTTTACATATAAGAAAAGTGAGGCAAACTTGTTCAGGGTCACACAGTTGGTAAATATCTATTTGAGCTCAGGAAGATCAGTCTTCCTGACTCCAGGCCCAGCTTATTAACCCCTGAACAACCTAGCTGCCTATTCACATCCTGCCATACAGTGCTTAAAGTTATAACAACCCTCAGTAACTGCCTGCAAGGAGTCACTTTAAAAAATAAACTTTCTTAATCAGTAATCAATTTAAGTCATTATCAAAACAAATAACATATTCTAGTGGAAAATAGCAGCACCATATGTCCATAGTCAAGTTGTTTTACCTCTAAGTGCCTCCTGATAATTTTCTAAGATATTAAGTAAAAGAATAGTTGCTAAAGGCCATCAGTGTAGAGATTTTCCTTAAGGAAAGAAAGTTCTCTACATTGATGAAATCACAGATCCAGATCTAAAACAACAACAAAAAAGCCCCAAACAAATCAAATTTTTTAAAAAATTATTGGAGGTATTATAAAGCACAATTTATCTAAGTCATTAACCTATGGCTTGCTATTGATGTTAAACTACTGCTTATCCATATTTTGTCTTCTTTCTAAATAAAGGTAATACTATGAGTTTCAGGACCTACAAAACAAATGTGGTAAGATCTGTTTTTCAATATATTAGCACCTTCATATATCTAAAAAATGAAAACTCCTTGAAGGCAAGGAATATTTAATTTTTATTTTTGTATCTCAGATGGTAGCCTAGTATCCTGCCACATAATAGGACTGCTTATTATTTGATTGAAAACAAGAGTTGTATCAAAACAGAGAAAAATGAGCAGTAATGCCCTTTCTATCATTAGCAAATGATCCATTATGAATTAGAGGTAATGAACTGTTGAATGGTGATTGAAACATACATTTTTTCCTTACTTTACTGTTTTTGTGTGTGATTTTTCTTTTGCAATATGACTTAACATTTATATATGATATCATATTGTTGACCTTCTCAATGAATGAGAAACGGAAGGAAGATAGAAGAGAATTAGGAACTCAAACTTTTTTAAGACTGGATGGCAATTTTTTTACATGTAATTGGAAAATATTTAATGAAATAAATAAAAATATGTCAAAATAATAATATCCTCAAAAATTAAGGATTGTCTTAATTTTTCATTTGACTCCTCAGCAGTACCCAAAGTATAGTGAGTATTTAATGTTTTCTGATTGATTAAATATTAAAAGTTAGAGAGATGTGTTAAGAAAATACAAAACATAACCATAACGCTTTCTATCATTAGTAAATGATCCATTATGAATAAGAAATGAATTGTGAATTAAATATAAAGAACTATAGCTGGAATGGACCTCAAAGATCTAGTCCAGCTCCTTTTCTTTGCAGAAGAGTAAATGGAGACCCAAGCAAATTAAGTTACTAGCCAGAGATCACATAGATAGAATCAAGATTGGAACTCATGTTTTTATCTCCAGTCATTGCACTTTCCAATAGATCATGCTGCAGTAGAATGAATTTGCAGTGATCCATTCACTCTTCCTCTGATCTACCTATTGCCCACTGTAAACATCTGTGTGCTAGCTGTCTAAGGAAAGGCATGCCATCCATGTAATTTCCCCAAGAGGCAACCTATGCCTTTAGCCTCATTATCACTTAACTGACCAGGTAGTACTCAAATGAGACTGCTCCCTCAAAAGAAATTCATCTTTGCTGTTATTACTGCATTGAAACAGGCAGTTAAACAACTATCATTTTTGAGAGCTTTTCTCAAGAGTTTTATCAAAGAAAATTGTTCCAAAGTTCTTTTGGTTAACCTGACATAAATACACAAAATACCCAATTGTGTTGTAAATTAATCTCACTTTGCAAAAATGCGACAGGTCTATAGTTCACATTTCTAAATCAGGCTAATTTTTCCTCCTACAAGGACATCAGTTAATCTTGGGAAACAGCTGCAGAATTAAGTTGATACATGAGTGTAAAGGGAGAAGAAAAAAGATTAGGGAGAAAATGATTAGGGAATCTTTCAATTAGTTATCGTTTGAGGAAAAGTTCCTGGTTTCATGGAAACTTCTCTGACATGGGGGTACTTTATATAAAAAGGGAATGCCCAGATTTATTGCCCTTTGGGCAAAAATTCAAATTGCTCTCCAGAAAGGATGAATCAGTTTACAACTCCACCAAGAAATGCATTAGTGTTCCAGTTTTCCTACATCCCCTCCAACATTGATCCTTTTCCTTTTTTTGTTAAAGTGGTCAATCTGACAGGTTTGACCCCTTTGGCAGTCTGGGGATGTCTATGGACCTTCCCTCAGAACAATGTTTATAAAATACAACTCTTTCAAAGTGGAATCTAGTGCAGAACCTCAGAGCTGGAATCAAATACCTCTGAGTTCAAATCCCAAATCTGCCAATACTAACCAATACTTGCCTCAGTTTACTTCTATAAAGAGAGTAGTTGAACTTGATGATCACTGGATTCTCCTTCAACATCAATCTTCTATGATTGTTTTATCCTTAGCTTCCTCCTCTTTTTAATCTCTTTATTTGCTAAATCAGTTCATTCTCCTAATTTCAATGACCTCTTATATGTTAAATATAGTAAATCTATAATTCTAACTGCAACCTCTGCCCATGTTTAGTCTTGTATTTTCAATTGTATATGTGATACCTCTAGTGGTCTGTAAAGATACTTCTCTCAGAAGCACCTCAAATGTAATAAGTATAAAATTAGAAAGCATTTTCTCTACCTCTATTGAAAGTATCAATAGATCACAATCCTGAGATCAGAAAAGTTCAATTACAATGGACTCTTCTCAGTCTTCATTTAGCTTCCTCATAGCAAAATGGAGAGGGCACTGGATTTAGAGAAAAAGAACCCAAGCATAAATCATGGCTTTGCCACTAGTTAACTTTGTGACTATGGACAAGTTACTATTGCATGGAATTTTCAGTGTTTCATTTATAATTTCACTCCATATTTTCTGAAGTTTTCTACATCCTCCCCAAAAGTCTTGCCCTCAAGAAAATATCCTTCTTCCTCCTCACTACCCCTCCCTTTATATTCATCTTTATGCTCTGACTTCCTCCATTAGAATGTAAGCTCACTGAGCATGGCGGTGCAGCCTCTAGTTCCTACTGCTGGGGAGACTAAAGTAAGCAGAATGAGTTCAAGTCAGAGATATAGTAGGACCAGAAGTGACAATATGTCTGCATTAAGCCTGGACTGTTAATGGTGAGCCTTCAGGAACAAAGGGTCTTCTGAAAAGGGGCAAATTGGAACAAGTAGTCAGATCAATCTGCTGCTCAGAAATCTTCAGCACCATTTTTATTATCTATTGAAAGAAGTTCACAAAAATGGCTGGTAATTTATTGTTTGATAAACTCAAAGACTCCAATTTCTGACCTAAGAACTCACTATTTGACAAAAATTACTGAGAAAACGAAAAAAATAGAATGGCAGAAACTAGAGATAGACCAATTTCTCACACTTCACACCAATATAAGATAGAAATGGATGTTTGGGTATAAAAGGTTATACCTTAAGCCAAATAGGAGAAGAAGTAATAGTTTATCTGTCAGATATGTAGAAAGGGGAAGCATTCATAACCAAACAAGAGAAAGAGAATATTATAAATTATCAAATGAATAATTTGATTACATTAAATTAAAAAGGTTTTGCACAAATAAAAGCAATGAAACAAATTAAAAGGAAAACTAGAAAATAATTTTTATAGTTAGTACTTCTGATAAAGAACTCATTTCTAAAATATTTAGAGAATTGTGCCAAATTTCTAAAAATATAAGACCATTTGATATATGGTAAAAGGATTTGAACAAAAAAAAATTTTAATCTAAAAAAAAGATTTGAACAGTTTTCAGATAAAGAAATTAAAGCTATCTATAACCAAATGGAAAGAAAATGTCCTAATCATTATTGATTTGAGAAATACAAATTAAAAGAAATCTGAGGGCCTCCTTGTACCTATCAAATTGGTCAGTAAAACAATAAAGGAAAATGATTAGTGCTTGAAAAGGATGTGGGAAAACTAGGTCACTTAATGCATTTTTGATGAAATTGTGAACTGAACCAACCATTCTGGAAAGCAATGTGGAACTCAATCCAACAGACAAAAACACTGCATACACTTTGATTTTGCAATACCACTACTAGGTCTGTATACCAAAGGGATCATAAAAAAGAGAGAGAAAAATCCCATTTATAAAAATATTTATAGAAGCTTTTTTGTAGAGGCAATGAACTGGAAGTTAAGGAATGTCCATCAATTTGGGAATAGCTGACCAAATTATAACTTATGATTGTGTTGGATGTTCTGTAAAAAATCATAAATGAGAAGACTTGAGAAAAGACTAGAAAGACTTGCAAGAAATGATACTGAGTGAAGTAGAATCAGAACTTTGCACACATAGACTTCTCAGAAGTTCAATAATCAAAATAATCAAATTAACCAGAGGTTTATCAATTTTATTGGGTTTTTTTCATAAAACCAACTCTTAGTTTTATACATAAGTTCAATAGGTTTTTTTGCTTTCAATTTTATTAATTTCTCCTTTAATTTTTAGAATTTCTAATTTGGTATTTAATTGGGGATTTTCAATTTGTTCTTTTGCTAATTTTTTTATTTGCATATTTAGTTCATTGATTTCCTCTTTCTCTAATTTATTCATGTAAGCATTTAAAGATATAATATGTTCCCTGACAGCCACTTTGAATGAACCCCATAGGTTTTGGTATGTTGTTTCATTATTGTCATTATCTAGGATAAAATGATTAATTTTTTCTATAAATTGTTTTTTGATGCACTCATTCTTTAAAATGAGGTTATTCAATTTCCAATTGGTTCTGGGTCTATATCTCCCTGGCCCAATATTACATATGACTTTTGTAGCATTGTGATCTGAGAAAGATGTATTCACTATTCCTGCCTTTCTTCACTTGATCATTAGGTTTTTATGTCCTAGTACATGGTCAATTTTTGTATAAGTGCCATGTACTGCAGAGAAAAAGGTATATTCCTTTCTATCTCCATACTATCTCCTCCATACGTCTACCATATCTAGTTTTTCTAACAATTTATTTACCTCTTTAACTTCTTTCTTATTTATTTTATGGTTCAATTTATCTAGATCTGAGAGCTAGAGGTTGAGGTCTCCCACTAGTAATCAAAAACAATTCAAAAGGACTTGTGATAGAAAATGCCATCCTTATCCAGAAAAAAAAAAAACTATGGAGTCTAAATTCAGAGTAAAACACACTATTTTCTATTTTTATTTTTTTTATTAATTTTTGTCCCTTTTGTGGTTTTTCCCCCTCTTTCACAACATGACTAATATAGAAATATGTTTAACATAGTTGTACATGTATAAACCTATATCAGATTATTCCTTGTCAAGGGGAGCAGGGAGGGAGAAGAAAATGGAGGAAGGGGAAAAAATCTGGAACTTAAAGCAACAGAAAAATAAGTGCCGAAAAATCTTTTTGCTTGTATTTGGAAAAATAAATATTTTTTAAAAGTTCATAATTCTGGGGGCAGCTAGGTGGTGCAGTGGATAGAGCACTGGCCTTGGAGTCAGGAATACCTGAGTTCAAATCTGGCCTCAGACACTTAATAATTACCTAGCTGTGTGACCTTGGGCAAGTCACTTTAACCCCATTGCCTCGCAAAAACAAAAAAAGAGTTCATATTTCTTTACCTGATATTAAACACCTTCTGCTCTTTCCATATGAGACAATTAGAAGTACAGATTTAGATAAAAAAAAAAGAACTGAGCTCACCTACTCTCTACTCATTTAGAGGAATTAAGGTTAAGAGAGGGGAAGTTATTCATCCAAGTACAATAGTAAGCCTTAGAGTCAGAATTTGAACTCAGCTCCATCAATTTCAAATCAAGAATCCAAATCCAGAACCAATTAAAAAAGGCATTTATATTCTATTTCAGACATTATACTAAGATCTAGAGATACAAATACAAAACAAACAAAATCAGCCCTTGACTTCAAGAGATTACTTTCCAATAAAAGGGAAGTGGTGATCAGGGAAGGATACTTTGTCTCAGAAGTCACAGATTTGGAAAATATGTGAGAGAGAGACCAGTGGTAATCTCATTTTTTTCAAGGAATATTAGTCTTCATTTGATTATTGTTCACAGAGTTAGATGTAAAAAGGAGAGTTATTGGGGATGGTGCAAAAAGCATGCACAAAGTGGCATAGTATAAAGTTGGATCTAGGCTAAATATTAACAATTGTTCCCAAATTCTTACAAATGCTCTTAACAGTGATATCTAGATACCTCATCATTAAACCATTAACCTCAAGAACTGACCAAGAATGGACAACCTGAGAATTATAGGACTTCCTGAAAACATTGAAGAGAAAATAAAAGCCTGGACTTAATATTACAGGACTTAGTGAGGGAAAACTGTCCTGATATCATGGAATCAGAGGGCAAAATGGTTATTGAAAGTATGCATTGTTCCCCTCTGGAAAGAGATCCTAAAATAAAAAAACCAAGAAATATTGTGGTCAAATTCCAGAACTATCAGATAAAACAGAAAATCCTGCAAGCAGCCAGAAAGAAACAATTTAAATGCCAAGGAGTCACAGTAAGGATTATGCAGGACCTGGGTGTATCAACATTAAGGGATCAAAGGGCCTGGAATGAGATATTCTGAAGAGCAAGGGAGCTTGGAATACAGCCAAGAATCCACTATCTGGCAAAGCTGATTCTTCTCTTCCAGGGGAAAACATGGACATTTAATGAAATGGGAGACTTCAAATAATTCCTGATGAAAAGACCAGAGCTAAAATAGAAAATTTGGACATCAGACAGGAGGCTCAAGAGATACATGAGAAGGTAAAAATAAGGGGGAGGGATAAAGAAAAACAACTGCTATCCAATAAGATGAAATGAGCTATATCCCCACTTGGGAGAAGGATTCTCATAACTCTTGCAAATTGTAACTCTATTAGAGAGAATGTGTTTAGCCAGAAGTGATGGACACCCATGACTTGTCCTAAAGACTGCTATCCAATAAGATGAAACTGGCTATAACCCTACCTAGAAGAAAAACTCTAATAACTTGTGAGAATTTTAACTCTATTAGAAAGACTATACTTAGCCAGAAGGGATGGACACTCATAAAATTTCTGTTACTCAGATAGAGTGATTTAAAAACAATATGAGACAGGAGGATGGTGTAAATCACATGATATTAAGACGTACAAAAGGCCTATTGTAATAGAGGGGAGGAAAGGAGGAGGTTAGAACTACCTGCATCTTCTTCTCATCAGACTTGGCTTTAAGTTGACTTACACACTCAGTTAAGTTAAGAAACTTATCTTACCTTACAAGTATTAAAACGGGAAAGGGGAGGGGGAGAAAAAGGGGAACTAACAGTAGGAAGGGAAGCAGAAAGGAGAAAAGGGAAAAGGGGAAAGAAAGGGGAGGGGGTTGATATAGGAGGACAAACACACTGAAGGTGGTGGTATTGAGAAACAAAATATTGGGGAATATGGATAAAGGGGAAAAAGGGGAAAATACTAAAAGAGGGAAGATAGCCTGGAGGGCAGTAAAGAGTTAGGAATTACAAGTTTGAATGTGAATTGGATGAACTCTCCCTTATAACATGAGCAAATAGAGTGGATTAAAAACCAGAATTCTACAATATGCTACTTACAAGAAACTCATTTGAGGCAGAGAGATACATATAGAGTAAAAGTAAAAGGTTGAAGCAAAATATAATTTGCTTCAGCTGTAGTGAAAAAAGCAGAGGTTGCAGTCCTTATCTCAGACAAAGTAGCTGCAAAAATAGTGTTAAAAGAGATAAGGAAGGAATCTATATCCTTCTAAAAGGTATCATAGACAATAAAGTAATTTCAATCTTAAATATTTATGCACTCAATGGTATAGCATCCCAATCCTTAAAGGAGAAGTTGAAAGAGCTACAGGAAGACAAAGACAGCAAAACTCTACTAGTGGGAGACCTCAATCTCCCACTCTCAGATTTAGATAAAACTAATCATAAAATAAACAAGAAGAAAGTTCAGGAGGAAAATAGATTTCTAGAAAATTTAGATATGATAGACTTATACAGGAAATTGAATTGGGATAGAAAGGAATATACTTTTTTTTCTGCAGTACATAGCATTTACACAAAAATTGACCATGTACTGGAGGGCATAAAAACCTAATGATCAATTGAAGGAAGGGAGAAATAGTGAATACATCTTTCTCAGATCATAATGCAATAAAAAACATATGCAATATTGTGCCAGGGACATAAAGACCCCAAACTAATTGGAAACTAATAACTTCATTTTAAAGAATGAATAGATCAAGCAACAAATTATAGAAAGAATTATTTCATCCTAGATAATGACAACAGTGAAACAACATACCAAAATCTATGGGATACACTCAAAGCAGCTGTCAGGGGATTTATTATATCTTTAAATGCTCACATGAATAGAGAAAGAGAAAATCAATGAACTAAATATGCAATTTAAAAAATTAGAGAAAGAACAAATTAAAAACCCCCCAATTAAATAACAAATTAGAAATTCTAAAAATTAAAGAAGAAATTAATAAAATTGAAAGCAAGAAAACTATTTAACTTATATATAAAAACCAAGAGTTGGTTTTATGAAAAAAATCAGTAAAATTGTTAAACTTCTGGCTAATTTGATTTTAAAAAAAGAAAGTAGAAAACCAAATTGATAGTATCATAAATGAAAAAGGGGAACTCACCACCAATGAGGAGGAAATTTAAGTAATATTTTGGAATTATTTTGCCCAACTCTATGCCAAAAAATTTGACAATCTAAGTGAAATGGATGAATATTTACAAAAATATAAGTTGCCCAGGTTAAATGAAGAGAAAATTAATTACATAAATAACCCTATCTCAGAAAAAGAAATTCAAGAAGCTATCATTGAACTCCCTAAGAAAACAATCTCCAGGACCAGATGGATTCACAAGTGAATTCTATCAAACATTTAAGGAACAATTGGTTCTAATTCTATATAAACTCTTTGGAAACAGAGGTGAAGACAGAAATCTGCCTAACTCTTTCTATGACACCAATATGGTGCTGATACCTAAACCAGGAAGAGTGAAGACAGAGAAAGAAAATTATAGACCTATCTCCCTGATGAATAGAGATGCAAAAATTTTAAATAAAATCTTATCAAAAGGAATACAACAATTTATCACTAAGATAATACACTATGATCAAGTAAGATTTATCCTAGGAATGTAGGATTGGTTCAATATTAGGAAAACTGTTAGTATAATTATTTATATCAATAACAAACCTATCAGAATTCATATAATTATATCAATAGATACTGAAAAATCTTATGACAAAATACAGTACCCATTCCTACTAAAAACACTAAAAAGTTTAGGAACAAATGGAATGTTCCTTAGAATAATAAGAAGTATCTATCTGAAACCATCAACAAACATTATATGCATTATGTGTTTGCCCTCCTATATCAACCCCCTCCCCTTTCTTTCCCCTTTTTCCCTTTTCTCCTTCCTGCTTCTCTTCCTTCTGTTAGTTCCCCTTTTCTCCCCCTTCCTGTTTCCCCCCTCCCCTTTGCCCCTTTTAATACTTGTAAGGTAAGATAAGTTTCTTAACTTAACTGAATGTGTAAGTTAACTTTAAGCCAAGTCTGATGAGAAGAAGATTCAGGTGGTTCTAACATCCGGCTCATTTGCAAGCATTATAGGTTAGAGGTATTCCCAATAAGATCAGGGATGAAACAAGTATGTCCATTATCACCAATACTATTCAATATTGTATTAGAAATGTTAGCTTCAGCAATTAGAGAAGAAAAAGAAATTGAAGGAATTAGAATTGGGAAGGAAAAGACAAAACTCTCACTCTTTGCAGATGACATGATGGTATACCTACAGAAACCCAAAAAATCATCTAAAAACTACTAGAAATAATTAGCAACTTTAGTAAAGTCATAGGATATAAAATAAACCCTGATAAATCCTCAACATTTCTACATATGACTTGCAAGATACAGCAGAAAGAGCTAGAAAGAGAAATCCCATTCAAAGTAACCTCAGACAATATAAAATACCTGGAAATCCTTCTGCCAAGTAAGACTCAAAAACTTTTTGAAAACAATTGCAAAACACTTCTCACACAAATAAAATCAGGCAAACATCAACTGTTCATGAATAGGTTGAGCTAATATAATAAAAATGACAATTCTACCAAAACTCAACTACCTGTTTAGTGCCCTACCAATCAAAATTCCAAAAAGTAACTTTAATGAGTTAGAAAAATTGGTAACTAAATTCATATGGAGAAATAAAAAGTCAAGAATTTCCAGGGATTCAATGAAAAAAAAGTACAAAAGAAGATGGCTTAGCTTCACCAGACCTAAAATTATATTATAAAGCATCAGTCATCAAAACTGTCTGGTACTGGTTAAGAAATAGACTGGTGTGAGGCAGCTAGATAGCATAGTGGATAGAGCACCGACCCTGGAGTCAGGAGTACCTGAGTTCAAATCCGGCCTCAGACACACTAGCTGTGTGGCCTTGGGCAAGCCACTTAACCCCATTGCCTTGCAAAAAACAAAAAACAAAAATAGACTGGTGGATCAGTAGAACAGATTAGGTGCAATAGCAGGAAATGATTAATCTGCTGTTTGATAAACCCAAAGATTCCAGCTATTGTGATAAAGTGCTTTCTTCAATAAAAATTGGTGGGAAAATCAGAAGTTAGTATGGAAGAAACTTAGATTAGACTAACACCTCACACCTTATACAAAGATAAGATCAAAATGGATACAGGATTTAGTCATAAAAAACAATATTATAAGCAAACTAGAAGAAGAAGGAGTAGTTTACCTGTCAGACCTATGGAAAGGGAAGCACTTTAGGACCAAGGAAGAGATGGAGATCACTAAAAACAAACTAGATAATTTTGATTACATTAAACTAAAAAGTTTTTGCACAGAAACCACTGTAACCAAGATCAAAAGAAATGTAGTAAACTGGGAAACAATCTTTACAACTAGTATTTCTGACAAAGGACTCATTTCTAAAATAAACAGAGAACTGAGTCAAATTTTCAAAAAAAACAAGCCATTCCCCAATTGACAAATGGTCAAAGGATATGTAAAGGCAATTTGCAGATGAGGAAATCAAAATGATCCATAGTCATATGAAAAATTGCTCTGAATCTTTACTTATTAGAGAAATGCAAATTAAAGCATCTCTGAGGTACCCCCTTCACACCTCTCAGACTGGCCAATATGACCAGAAAGGGCAATTATCAGTGTTGGAAGACAGTGTTGGTGGAGCTGTGAACTCATCCAATCTTTCTGGAGAGCAATTTGGAATTACACCTAAAGGACAACAAAAATGTGCATACCCTTTGCTCCAGCAATACCACTACTAGGTCTATATCCTGAAGAGATTATGAAAAATGGTAAAAAACATCACTTGTACAAAAATATTCATAGCAGCCCTGTTTGTGGTGGCAGGGAATTGGAAATTAATTGAATGTCTTTCAATTGGGGAATAGCTTAACTGTGGTATATGTATGTCGTGGAACACTATTGATTTATTAGAAACCAGAAGGATGGGAATTCAGGGAAGCATGAAAAGATTTGCATGAACTGATGCTGATCTAGATGAGCAGAACCAGAGAAACATCGTACAGCCTGATGGTGGCATGAGGCTGATGATCAACCTTGACGGACTTGCTCATTGCATCAGTGCAACAATCAGGGACAATTTTGGGCTGTCTGGAATGGAGAATACTATCTGTATGCAGAGGAAAGAATTATGGAGTTTAAATAAAGGCCAAAGACTATTACTTTTAATTTAGGTGGAAAAACATCTTATTATGTAATTTTGCTATCTCTTGTTTTAATTTTTATCTCTTATTTTTCTTTTTCTTCCTTAAGGATATAATTTCTCTCTATTCACATTCAACTGAGATCACTGTATACCATGGAAACAATGTAAAGGCAGGCAAATTGCCTTCTGTGGGGATGGGGTGGGGGAGGGAAGTAAGATTGGGGGGGGGATTGTAAAACTCAAAATAAATAAAATCTTAAAAAACCAATGATATCCAGTATGGGTGAATGAGCAAAAATGATCCCTGTAACTAGATCAATAACTCTAACAGTATCCCATAACGAAGGTACAATTATCTCCAAATGATGAATAGCATATTAGTTTATTTAAGCTTATTTTCTATACTTTATTAAAAGTCGAATAATATTTAAGGATCCACAGTGTCTTAGTTTAATTATTGCTTATTCTAGACACAAAATGAATGGTGTTACAAAGGAAAACTTACAAGTTTATAAAGTTTAAATATAACACTGTTAAGGAAGAAAGGGAAGAAAAATATGTAGTCAGAAAACCAGGATATGACATAAAATAAGAGGCAAGTTTCTAATTAGAATTCAAAACAGTGCTTTAAAAATACCATTAGGGAAGAAATATGAAGTTAAAAAGTCAATACTGGGGTTAGGGTAGGGGTGGAGGTAAGGTTGGGGAGAGCCTAGAGGCAGGCTTGTCTTTTCACTGGTATGCCTCTCTATCACAGGGAAGTACAGCACAATTATGACATAGTTTGACTTAATATGTGTCAAAGAACATAAGGAAGGAACAAATTTGATGATTTCCCAATAGCTTTTGCAGCTGTTCTATCCTACCAAGATTTGTTTGATGCCCTGAATCTTCTTGTTTTGAAATTGCTACACAAATTTTAAAATATTTCCTTTAGTGGGGAATTGGGGAGAGAATAAGCTTTTATATATCATCCATTAGGTGCTAGGAACTGTGATTAAGCAATTTAATTTATTGGCATTCTCAAGTAATATGATACAGAGCTAGGGGATGGGGTAAGTTGTTTGTTTATTTTTGGCCCAGATACACCAGATTTGTGATTTCATTTGGGTAAGGAACTTCTGGTATGAAAATGTTGTTTTTGAGACAGGTCAACTAATCATTTTTAATTTATGATCTTAGATATCACCTGGGGCACTGAGAATTTAAGTGACTTCTTGTCCACTGTCACACAATTACTATGTATCAGAGACAATACATGAACCCAGCTCCAAAGGTTGATTCACCACATGGCATTAACTCACTCATTTCTAAAATATAATATTTAGATATTTATATTTGGTTAGTATAATAAATGTTTAACAAAATAACATGCCATTTTGAACTTTTAAGACTTAGATTTGAAAGTCATTACTTCTGGGGAACATTTGCTGGCCGATCCCTTAAGCGTGGGAATTTTGAACTTCATTAGGGCTAAAGTGAAGCAGACCTCTGAATTAACTGACAACACTATAGTGAGCTTCAGGATCAGAGGTCCCTAAACTGCCTAAGGAGGGGCAAACAAGTTCAGTACAAAAACAGAAGGAAAAGAGAAGAGGGAAGAGCAGGAAACGAATAGGGGAAAAAAGGGGGAAAGAAAATCAAAGGTAAGGAGACAATGGGAAAGGTAAGCTGGAGGGAAGAGGGGGAGAGGGAAAAGGAAAAAGAAAAGTACTTCATTCTTAAGAACTTTTTAATACCATTTCAGCTAATATAATTCTTCTTGAATTATATTAAAAAACAGAGCTGGGAAATGTCAGGTGAGTTGAGGGAAGATAACCACTGTACTACCCCCAAAAAGTAGAATGGGAATTACCAAAAAAGGAAATAAAACAGTAAAATGAAGGGAAATACAGCCTTGGGCCTTGAAAGGAAGGTAGCAAATTTCAAACTGGTAAGATAAATTCCTTTTTGATTCAGAGAATGAAAAATGCTGGGTTGGTTGGAAAGGGAGAAGAAACTATTTTACTTGGAACATGTGCTGTTCCATGAAAAACTGTGTTAGTGAATCTATAGAATAAATAAAAGGAATCAACTCCTCCTCCCCCCAACTGCTCAAAGGAAAATTGCAAATTTGGGTGACTATAACTCTCCAAGGAAATGCATTTATCTCTCCAATTTAGCAGAGGGGAAATAATTAAAGTCCTTATTCTGAGCAGAAAACCTATGCTAAAACAACCTTTCTCTTTCGTCCCCCTATGATACAAATAAATTCAACCTCATTCCATTAATTTTCCACAGTTTAATTGCAAGTGACAAATGTTATGGTTAACCTCCCATGGCTCTTATTATGCCTGAATTTTCAATTTGCCTCCCATTTCTCCATGGCAACTCTCATTCTCTTAGGCTGCTTGTTCCACCTAGGATTCTTTTAAGACATTCCTAAAGTTTTCCCAATGAGCAGAAAATTTGGTTATTTAAGGTCTAGGGGTAAGAGGAGTGATATGTATGTGACATTTTTTAATTCCCAAGTAAGCCAAAATGAAAAAGAAATCTCAGAACCTAGGTTGGGTTAGAAAAATTAAATTAGGCAAGATTCTTCTTGTCTTTCCATTCAATCACAAATGCCAAACAAATCAGATTCTTCCAGAAGCACTCTTCCATCTCTGAGTTTGCCAAATCCAAATTCATAGTATTTTTTGAAGCCTGGATTTCACAGTATGTCAGAGAGGAAATTGATCCACTACTATTTCTCTTTAAGATTCATTTCTGAAGAAAAAACAATGTAAAAGTTCGGATTTTAATATCAGGAAACTGTCTCCTTTCAACACAGCAAGTTAAATCAAATCAAGTTAACAAGTATCCATCAAGTTCCTACTATGTGACAAGCATTATATTAGACCCTGAGGATAGAAAGAAAACAAACAGACCCTACTCTCAAGGAATTTATAATATTAAGAAAGAGACAACATTCAAAGAAGGTTACACACTGAATAAAATGGAGATAATATCAGGATTAAGAGGGATTAGGAAAGCCTCCTTGAATGAAGTGGGATTTAGATAAGAATTGAAGAAAACCAGGAGGCAGAGATTAAGGGAAAGAAAATTCTAAGTATGTGGGACAGTAAATGGAAAACACAAGTAATCATATATAAGGGGACTTGTTTTCTCCCATAGAAGTGAAGGCCAGTATACTTTAAGAAAACTGGAAAGGTAGAAAGGAACAGGTTATAAAAGTCTTTAAGTGCCAAACAGCTGATTTTAATTTTTGATCCTGGAGGTAATAGCATATTTATAGAGAGGATAGGAGAAAGGATGGAATGACCAAGTAATACACATATTTCAGGAAAAAATGAACTGGAGCAATGAAAGAGCTAAAGTTAGTCCAGACATGAAGTGATGAAAATGTGCAACAGAATGCAGTGGTGGTAGCAAGTGTTAGTAGTGTCAGAGGAGAGAAGGAGGCATCTATGAGAGATGATTACAAAATTAGAATCAAAATTATTTGGCAAACAATTAAATATTGGAAGCGACGGCATCATTCAAGGATCATTTTTTCTGATCATTTCAACTATTAAAAAAAATCCACAATTACAATACCATTTTATAACATACATCCATCACAACTGACAATGCTTAAAGATCTCAAATACTGCTGTGTGTTTAATCAATTAATAATTGTGGAAAATCACATGTTTCCCTTATGGATTTCTCCCTTAGGAAATCTTTTTTTTTTAATTAAAATGTTTAAAATGTGGATATGGGAGTGGCTAGGTAGCACAGTGGATAGAGCACCTGCCCTGAAGTCAGGAATACCTAAGTTCAAATCTGGCCTTAGACACTTAATAATTACCTAGCTGTATGGCCTTGGATAAGCCACTTAACCCCATTTACCTTGCCAAAAACAAAACAAAACAAAACAAAAAATCCTAAAACCTAAAAAAAAATACAAATACCAAAATGTGGATATGATGATAAAAAGAATCAGTTTTCCCCTCTTTAATTCCTTTTTGATAGTAACTTCAAGCATACCAGCTGGAGAGCTCTAGGGAATGGTCTTGAGAAACAAAACTATTCAAATCTTGGCTTCAGTTGACACTCCATGAAAGTTATTGCCATCTGAAAAAAAAAAACCATGCTCACAATTGTAGATCTTAGCAAATATGCCAAGGATTAAATGAGCAAAGAGATTAAACTACTCTCATGCCTCCAGCAAAAGTCCCTCAGGAATGAGAATCAGCACATATGACTAAAATAAGAGAAAATTTTCCAATTGTTCATGACATAACTGGTATGTTTAAACCAAGAACAATGGTCTTTGGTTCATCCAGTCAATTATGTAAAACCTTTCAATAGCCAGAAAAATCTGTGCTGAATATCCAAATTGATAAATGATTTTTAATGGGATCATTCCATAAAAATTATTGAAAAATAAAAAAGATAAAAAATTACTTGTGAAATTCAATATCTGCAATATCTATTTATTCACCCTGTCCTTTTAGCAGGGGCAGGAACCTCGGCTTATGAGCCATATTGGTTCAGTGTTGCCAACCACAGATGGGACTCAAAATTCAATAAAACTAAGGGTGAGTTAATTAAATGTTTGACCAAATATAGCCCTAGAATGATATTATGAATATCCAAATGACCCTTGGCAGAAAATAAGTTCAGCACCCCTGCCTAATATAAATGTTATTTATATAGAAATCTATTCTAAAGAATCTTTGTTCTGTTGGATCAGTGATGAGAAGTACTGTTCAGTCTTTCCATAAAGTTGGAAAGCAAAATATAATTTTCAGTGATTCACAGTTTTTTATTATTGCTTGTGTGGGGTGGAAGTGGGTGGGTGGGTGTAGGCGTGTAAAGGAAAGTTTGATACTAGTTGTATCACTGTAATTATTTCCCCCTGTGATGAGAATTATTTTTATCTTTGTTTCCTTTTTGTTAATTTTTATTATTCAGAGCTCAGACCCATTCTCCTATAACTTTTGATTAATTGAAACTGTCTTCTGTTAATATTAATCTCACCTGACTAAAACCCAATTTATGGAACAACAGTATTAAAGTATTAAAGTCTTGGGACATTCTTAAGATAAAAAAAATGAGAAGAACAGAATACAGTATCTTTAAAATTTCCCCCAAAAGATTTGTGGTCTGCTGCAAGCCTTTCCCTATTGTTGTCATTTAGTCATTCAGCTGTGTCTGATTCTCATGACTCCGTGGATCAATCTGTTCAGTGGGTTTTATTGGCAAAGATACCAAAGTGTTTTGCCATTTCCTTCTCCAGTAGATTAAGGCAAAATCTTCCTGATATATAAATTCCTTCCTTTCAATCAGTCCATTGTGAACCATCTGGGTGTTGTTCAATCTGTTGCAATTTGACTTAATTTACCTATAGAGCCGTTGTTTCCTTAGGGGAAATATAAGATTATGATTCTGTTTAAATAATTTTTTTAACTTTTATAGCATTGAAATAAGTATGAGATCATGAATCTTTCCTTTTTTCTTTTTTATAGCCTAAAAGAATGTAAGAGCTTGCAAAATATAAATCTATTTATCTATCACACTGATTTAATTTTATCTATTAAAAGCTTCTTTAGAATCCTGATCTTTGTTCAGGTTTACTGTGTTTTTGTTTTTTGCTTATGCTTAAGTATAATAAAATATAGAGGATTTTTACCTCCATAATTTTGCATTGTGGTAGATTTATTTTGGTAGTAATAATCTACCAAATAATCTCACAGAGGAGATATTTCTCCTATAATATCTTATTAAAATCACTTCAGCACATGACATCATGAAAAACCAAGAAGTTCTTCATGAGCAAATGGTTATATTCATTCCACAGTTTGACAGGTAGTAGAACTAAGGAAAACTAAAAGCAGAGAAAGAGGTTTGTATGGTTGGGTCAAATAAATGAAATGGATAAGTATCTTAATGATCCTACTCATTTACTGAAATAAGAATAAATAAAATCAGCAACTGCTTTAAGAGCAATTCAAATGCTCATTAGATATGACAAAACAAGTTTTTGAACAAGGGAACTATGAATTCCCAATCTGAAATCAAACTACACAATGTATTATGAGTGCTGCAGCTGTTGTGGAGACTAACAAAATAAAAGGTTAACTGAACAAGCATTTAGAAAACATTATTTAGCATCTATTTGTGCAGGGCATTTTTTGCTAAGCAATATGCAGCTAGAAAATTTAGTTAATATCTCTGACCTAGACAAGCTTATTAGACTACCAGAAAGATGATATGGTAGAGTGGATAGAGTGCTAAACTGGAAGACCTAAATTTGAATCCCATCTGAGACACTTTGCTACCCATGTAACTTAACCAGGTCACTCTGAGCCTCAATGGTCCCATTTATAAAAATGGATATGTGTGTGGACTATTAAGTTGCAGTAAGGATCAAATAAGACAATATGTGAAAAATACCTGGCAAATCTTGAAATGCTATATAAACAGAATCTTGTCTTTAATCACCAAGTCATGTCTGATGCTTCATGACCCCATTTTGAGTTTTCTTGGCAGGGATACTGCTGCAGTTCACTCATTTTACAGATAAAGAAACTGAGGATTAAATGACTTAGCAAGAGACACAGCTAGTGAGAGTCTGAGTTGGATTTGAACTCAGGTCTTCCTGGCTCTAGGCCCATGACTCTATTCACTGTACCAGCCACATAATATAGTTATGACAAAGTTAAATTCATAGAAAATAAACAAATAAGTGTCCAAGAAAAAAAATAACAGCTGTAAAAAAATTTTTTCTGTTCTTAATATCATTAAATTTTAGCAGGATCATAAATGTTCTTTGCTATAAATTGTATGCAAACAATAAAGTTATAATTCATCAATGGAAAAAAGTTTTTCCCATGCTGCCTGGAATATATTAAGTATATACCACTATTAAGACACTAGTTCTCATCTTGAGTGATTCCTGAAAGTTATTGTAAGAGTTTCAGAATGATCCATAGTCATATGAAAAATTGCTCTTAATCATTAATTGTTAGAAAAATGCAAATTAAAACATCTCTGAGGTACCACCTCACACTTCTCAGACTGGCCAATAGGAACAGGAAGGATGATCAATGTTGGAAAGGATGTGGGAAATCTAAGACACTAATACATTGTTGGTGGAGCTGTGAACTCATCCAACCTTTCCGGAGAACAATCTGAAATTATGCCCAAAGGGCAATAAAAATGTGCATACCCTTTGCTCCAGCAATACCACTACTGTGTCTATACACAGAAGAGATTATGAAAAAATGATAAAAACATCACCTGTACAAAAATATTCATAGCAGCTCTGTTTGTGGTGGCAAAGAATTGGAGATTGAGGGTATTTCCATCAATTGGGGAGTGGTTTAATAAACTGTGGTATATGTATGTGAGGAAACACTATTGTTCTATTAGAAACCAGAAAGAATGGAAATTCAGGGAAGCCTGGAAGGATTTGCATGTCCTGATGCTGAGCAAGATGAGCAGAACCACAAGAACATTGTACACCCTAATGGCAACATGTGATAACCAACATTAATGGACTTGCTCATACCAACAGGGCAATAATCAGGCACAATTTTGGAGTATCTGCCACAAAGAATGCCATCTGTAACCTGAAAAATAATTGTGGAGTTTGAACAAAGACCAAGGACTGTCATTTTTAATTTAAAAAAAGTTATCTTATTATGTAATTCTGCTATATCTCATACTTTATGTTTCTACCATAAGGATATGATTTCTCTCTTATCACATTCAACTTAGATCAATGCATACCATGGAAACAATGTAAAGACTAACAGACTGCCTTCTGTGGGGGTGGGGGTGGGGGATGGAAGCAACATGGGGGGGGAAATTGTAAAATTCAAAATAAATAAAATCTTTCAAAAAATTTTTAAAAAGAGATTCAGAAACATTTATGAGCAATTCAGTAAACTCCAGGATGATAAGCTAGTTGTCTTTGAAAAGTTCACATTCTAAAGAATGCAACAAATAGCAAGTGAGGAAAAGACAAAGTCTAACAGAGGCCTTAAGAAAGGTCTGTCTTCCTCATAAGGTTGTTTTCAAAGTGATGATTTTGAACTTTCAGTTATCAATGACATATGAAACATTTGACTACAAATGTAATCTGAATTTTCTGGTTTTAGATTAGAAATTAAAACAGGTGCTTTTATGAAGTTTTTATGAAATGAAAAATGGGTGGGAGAAAAACACTCTTCCAACAATTTGATGAGTGAACTGAAGACGTTAGTTGTTAAATTTCAAAAACTATTTTGAGATCTCTTTGCTTACAAAAAGAGGCCTGATTCACTGGACTGTTCTGAGAACTGTGTTTAAATAAACTGTTAATTAAAAAGATAAAAATCTTTCAATTTGCCTAAAAGAATATATTAAGCTTCCTTTACCAATTCTTTTAAAAGAAAAGAAAATTGCTTACTCATTGCATTCTAGCAAACTTTGTTTTCTATTTAAACTTTCACACTGGTCATTTAGGGGTCTGTCCCAGTTTAGCCCCCAATACAATCTATCTTATATTAATAATTTAAATATATTAAAAAATAAAAATAAAAGAATGCAATTGCCAGTAAAGCAAATATTGAATGCCTAATGTATATAGAGAATGTGTTGTACATCAGGATAGAAAGGAAGGATTTAGACTACATAAATTGGTTAAGAGAACTGCAAAGTAGGAGGCTTCTGGCCCATAGCATTTTGGGTAACAATCTTAGGGTAACATTGGGTTACCCTATTTGGGATCCTAACAATCTTAGGATCTTGGAGGGGTCATGAAGGTCATCTAGTCCAGCTCTCTTACTTCACAGACAAATATAGTGAAACCCAGAGCAGTGTGAATAGGTATCACCAAGCAAGTAAGTGGTGGATCACAGGTGAAAGCCCAAGTCCTTTCATTCTAAAGTCAATATGTGCTTGCCAAATCACATCAAATTAAAAAATAATATGAACCTAGGAATTACATTCTTTTTTCATCTACCAACCAGTATTTTATACATATTTTATGTTTAATAAAAGTGTTATTCATTTATTTAATGTTATAATGATATGAAGAAATGATTTGGGGGTCAGCCAGGTACCATAGTAGAAAGAGCACCAGCCCTGGAGTCAAGAAGACCTGAAGACCTGAGTTTAAATCCAGCCTCAGATATTTAATAATTACCCAACCATGTGAACTTAGGCAAGTCATTTAATCCTACTGCCTTGCAAAAAACAAAAAAAAATTTAAAAAAAGGGAATGATTTGAGGAGTCAAAGTTAAGCAACTGAGAAGTCTAGCTATATTATTATAATAGTGAAGGAAATATTAATTTGGATTTATATTGGCATGGCAAAGGGACCTGAAGAATCATAGTCTTAGAATTGGAAAGAACATTGGAAATTATGCACTCCAAATAACTTTTAGCATCTGTAGCAGCAAATGATTTGCCTAAGGTCACATAGGTAATAAAATCAGAATTCTGATTTGAAACTGAGAAGTCTCTCAGTAACCCCTTTGTAACAATGCTGTGTGACTTTCATGTTATCTAAGATATAATTGATGATATTAAATTGATAATTCAAAAAAATTATTTTCCCAACCAAAAATAACTACCCCTAAATACTTGTGATATTTTAGTCACTAAGACTCTATTTCATCAATTATTTATTTATAAAAAGAGGATTTTGATGAGAAATTCTAAGGTCCCTTACAGCTCTATGAGCCTCAACAGTTCTAGAACTGAGTTTGATATAGAAAGTTGCTAACTTTAATTTCTGCCACTGATAATGTGCAGAATATTGTTGTTAGAAAAAAAAGATGAAACATAACTTCTGAGAGAAACAAAACATCTATAATATGATTAAAAAACAGCTATGTCAAACTCATGATTTCTAGGGCTAGTGTCACTAGAACAAAGTTAAAATGTCAATTTAATATAATGCAATAAAGATAATGTTAAATTCTAGTTTCTAAATTAATATGTGGCCTACAAGAGATCCATTTCTATTTGAGTTTGGCACTATTGATTAAAATTACTATACCATTTTACCAGATGGAATCCATCCCACCTTTGTTTTTCTGTTCAAGTCTATACCCACTGCTTTGTCCAGTTTTCCAGAAATGCCACATAATCATGGTATACCAGAATTTCCAGAGTAACACCAAGATATCAGTGGAGTGACTGGAGGTTTATATGACGAGGTTCCCATGCATTACAAATCTAGAATTATGTAGATATGGCCATCATAAAGATGTATAATCAGAAAAGAAGGTGTGAGTGAGAATGAGGAATAACCACTAAGCAATTCACTTGTCCAATTGGTATCCACACAATGTCAAGAGTATGCATGCTTCCCCCTCCCCATGCATGAATTATTTATGGGAAGATGAGGATAAGAGTTACCCAGAAAGAGAAGGCAAGAAGGAATAAAAGTTTGTGAACTATACCATTATTGACTATATCCACATGGGCAAAACCATAGATTCATCAAAATAGCTAAGGCACAGGCAGAAAACTGCTCATCTTACAGAGAAATAAATTATTTATATGCATCTTCCCATTGGCATCCAGTGGCATACCCATTGGGCTATTTCTTTTATATAATTTATAAACTTATCTGGCATAACCAAATAAAGAGCATTTGTCCTATATTTCAGCAACCATCAAATCACTTTCAGACAGTAAAAAACAGCTTCTGAAAGCTTTCAGTTTTAGACTTCCTAATAATAATAATAGCTGAATAATAATAATAATAATAATACACTAATACAGCACTTTAAAGGTTTAGAAAATATTGTCCATAAGCTAATTTAACTTACTAATAATTTTTACTAGCTAAGAGTTTGCCCTAAAAAAACATGTTATCAAATGAGTTTCAAACTACCCTCAATTTGAATAATCTTTCCCATTTCAGACTTCTGAGTATAATGAAATTGAAGTTTCTTCCTGTCTCTATGACAACTACTAAATCTTTCTGAACATTATAGATAATGATTATTTAACTTGGAATTAAATAATTTTTCAACTACAGCAAAATGAATTCTCCAATGTTTTAAATTAATAAGTAAATGTAACTATTAAAGTTTGAGTGACTTGAAAATACATATTATAGGTCTCACTAATGATGATATGCAATTTATTTCAGAACTTATGAAAAGATAAGAAACTGAATAAGTTTAATAGGTAGGTGTGGAAGTATCCTTTGAGCAACATTTAGGTATTTCTTATTTATAGTCATTCCATTTGAAAGATATAAACCATTATTTTTTATTATAAAAAATGTTTATTCAATAATCCTTCAGAAAACAAGTATCATGAGAAGACTTATTTATTAAGGTTCAGAATACATAAATTGTAGTTATTGTTTTCATACATATATATTCATAAATAGAAATGATTCATTCATTTAGCAAAGACAAGAAATAATTCTGGCTAGTCCTATTGTTATACAATTTAGAAACCTTCTATAAGAGATAGCTCCCAGATTATTTTTAAATTTGAATTTAGTTGTCCATGTGCATATCTCCCCTGATAATTTTTGCCTTAATAGTCCCAGATACTAAGAAATAATAGACCCTTAGTAAATAAGCTTATCAAATGATTATTTCCTTGAAAGGACTTAGAAGAACCTTCATTTAACCAGAAAGATTCATCTCATTTCTTCATTTTTTTCAATCAGATTTTGAACTTCAGTTGGATCAAAAAGAAATATTATTAAATTGGTTTACTGTGCCTTTATTTACTAAGTTGCTCCATGAATGAAAATCCAATTCAAAAGAGAAGTTCCCCTTATTGGTTCCTACACCATGTTGTTTTCAAAGGAAATTAGTCAAATAACAAACACAAATACCACAAAAGGAGAATATACTGATGAACCACTGAATATCTTATCTGCCTTACTCATCCAATTTAGTGATAAAAGTCTTTTAGTATTCCTAGAACAATATGGGCATCTTCTATAATAAGAGTTATTTTACATCTGTGGGTAACCAAAAAAAACCAGATATTTACTGAAAACTTATGATGTGCAAGGAAACATGTTCTACTGGATTTGTACCAGAAGAACCATTTCTGCCATGTGCTACTTGTGATCATTGGGCATGATCACTTCACTTAGCTGGGTCTCATTTTCTTCATTTTTAAATAAGGAAGCAGTACTAGATGACTTCTAAAGTTCAAAATCTCATTTTTCAATATACAGGTTATTTTTAATAGTTCTGTACCTAGAAAGAAAATCAACTAAAAGGCTATTTTCTTCTCTTATTTGAAACATAATTATTCTGTATCTAGCTATTTAATAGGCATAAATTTATTAGAAGTAGAAATACTTAAAATCAGAAGGAGAACTTTATTTCATTTTATAAAAGGCAAAAGCTTTCCTTTCCTTTTCCCAGTTTGAAACTGTATCCTCAAACCTGAGTTTTATGTTTCTGTCTAATGAGGGATGGGGTGAAGAATGAGAATGAGACTGTAAAGAAATCATCTGGATTCTTGAGGTATAGTCTAAAGTGAGAGGTTAATGGAGGTGAGAGGAAAGGCATGACCCTGGAAATTCATCATTTCTATGTATTTCAGGTATGAAGAGAAAGTAAAACCAAAATAAGAGAAAACAAAATCTGCCAAATATCAGTTCTGCCCAAAAGGTTTGAAAAGAAATATTATCATTCTTCTTTTATCCCTGACATGCAATTAGACCTAAATATAAAGAAAGTATGGACTCATTATCTCTCATTTTTACATAGAAGATCTTTAAGTATATTTCTATTAAAAACACATTTCAGGATATTTAAGTGATCCGAGATGGTAAAAGATGCGAGTATTCATCTTTTCTCTATTCCTAATTTAAAAAAAAATTCTTCTGAACGTTGCATATCACTAATTGGATAGAAAAATAGGCATGTGGTGAGCAGATTACCTTAAAAAATACTGATCTCAACATAATGTCAGACAAGAAAGACAAATTAAAAAAAAGAACAGTCTCTAATTTGTTTACTTATCACAAAACCTGACTGACTGGTTAGTGTAAATGGCCACAGAGGATTATTCATGCTTTTGGGGCTGTGTCAGTTTTAGAGTACAATTAGGGCATAGAAAAGATTCTTAAAGCTTTGAAATACATTGGAAGGAAGGGGGGAAAATTCCATGGTCCAGGTAACAAAAGACATATTTATAACTGCTGTTTGAGAATAGTACATCTCATTAGAAAAGTCTTTCATCATTCTGAGTGTCTAAAAATTATTGACCCAGGGCACTGGAAATCACTGCAGAGAAGTTAGTAATTAAGCAAAAGTGTTTCCTTAAGTTCCTAAAAGATCTATCTCTGCATGTAGAAAAATTTCTTTATAATGGGATAATCACATAAATGTTCATTGGAATTCACCTTCAGGTAA
This sequence comes from Macrotis lagotis, assembly GCF_037893015.1. Taxonomy (NCBI): domain Eukaryota; kingdom Metazoa; phylum Chordata; class Mammalia; order Peramelemorphia; family Peramelidae; genus Macrotis; species Macrotis lagotis. The sequence goes on along the minus strand of NC_133666.1, from coordinate 106,874,754 downwards.
AAATACTCTTCTCAGAAAGAAAATACAATGGTTAAGATAGAGGCTTGATTCTTGCTGTATTCTATTCATTTTTAAAAAAGTAAATGTGAAAATTTTTAAAAAGTGTGATTTTTGAAAACAGGCCAAAAGAATAGAGTAGGAAAAAACCAGCAAGGTTGCCCATCAGAATTCATGCCTGAATCCACACTGAATTTCAGAATTTCAGGCAAAGACCTTTCAAACCCTAATTCAAGACCCAATAGAATAGTTTCAATAGAAAAAGGGATAATATACTAATAGTGTCAAACAACACATATCCCAAACTTCATACATAACATGTTCAATCCATGAAATTACAGAAAAATTTACCCTTGCTATTAAAAATACCAAACCCCCAAAAAAGATTAATATAAAAAGTAAGATAAATTTTTACTTCCTAAATATTTTTCAATTATTTTGCCACATAGTTAATTGCTCTTATCACAAGATTCTAATTTGCACTTTAATTTCAGGATCTGGAAACTTTCTGAAAATAATAACCAATGACTTTCATGTGACAATTTAAATTTTGTAAACTACTTTTTATAGATTATCTTGTTTGGGTCTTACCCTGCAAGGCAGTGAGATATCTCTGTGTGTATATCCATACATAAATTATCATTATTGACATAGTGATGTCATTTTGGTCTTCTTTGGTAATGAAGGAACAAGAATCAACCAACCAATCATTATTATTAAAGAGATAAGCTGATGAGGCTCACAACAACTTGAGGTAAGAATTCTCATACAAATTTTGTAGTTGAAGTTCAGGGAGATTAAGTATCAAGTCAACAGCACACAGCTAGAATCAGAGGGAATCAGAGGTTTTAATGACTTTGAAAGAATGTAGTACATACATAAAGGGAAATGGACTTGGAAATCAAATAATTCAGGTTTAAAAAACTTTTGTTGCTTAATACCTGGGTAAACTTAGGCAAGTCATAACATCTCTAGACTTCATTTTCCTTATTTATAAAAATGAGAGTATCTGACTTGATGACCTTGTATATTAGCAGAAAAGCACTCAAGAGTTCCATTATTTTATGTTCAAAGGGTCTCTGCTAAAGTGCAAAAATAATAATAACTCTAATAACTTCCAAACACACTGCAATGGATCAGATTAACTGTCACCTTGGAAACCAGAGACCACAACCCAGGGAATTGAACACAGACCAAATAGATTTTGATAAAGTTCACCTGGACATAGAATCAACTGTTTTTCTATAGAACAATACTAAAGGGAATAAAGGTCAGAGATTAATTCCATAGTTTTGAACATTGTGCAGTCATGAATAGAACAGAAAGCATAATGTACCAATGAGTGATGCAAGTCATCACTAGTCACTATAAGAGAAAAGATGAGAGGAAAGTATGTCTCATTAGTAGTTTTGCCTTCTCAAGTTTGTCCTGCCTGAACCACAAGATTATCATTTCATAATTATATTTTCCAAACCAAAAACTGATATACTGTTTCTGTCATTTTTACATAGAAGATCTTTAAGGATATTTCTATTAAAAACACATTTCAGGATATTTAAGTGATCCGAGATGGTAAAATACTGTTTCTGTCAAAACCTTATTCAGTGCACAGTTCCTATTCCTGAAACCAGGACATCCCAAATGACTGTGGTAAAATAATAACATTGTAATTATCTATGCTTATTTATACAGTTCATTCTGTTAAAATATGAGCTACTTGAGGCAGCAAGGTTGTATAGTGGATAGTGCACTAGCCCTGAAGTAAAGAGGATCTGAGTTCAAATTTGACTTCACACACTTGATACTTAATAGCTGTGTGATCTTGGGGCAAGTCACTTAACCCCATTGCCTTGGGAAAAAACAATCAATAAATTTTGAGCTACTCTAGACTAGAGACTGGTTCAGTCTTTGCATTTTTTTTATCACCAAGTCTGGTTTGTCTTGAGTGCTTAATAAATACTTTTTGGTTGATTGATGGTTTTAAACTTTACAAAGCCCTTTGTTCACAATATCCAAATGAGATATGTAACTCAGATTCTGATTTCAAAAAAACACAAAAATTTATTGGTTGAAAGTGTTCTTCTTACCAGATAGCAACCTGGAATGGAATGAATCAGCTCCATTTAGAAAAGTGTTGGCTCCATTCTTTTCTCTGCATTGTTTGTTTAATAAATTGTAGAGGAAAGAATAAAATTTTAAATAACCTATTGGAAATGAACACAGCCTTTTTGTACAGATTGCCTTATAACATAGATAACATAGAGGGAGGAATCTTCATTGCAGTTAGAAGATGATATATCATTACAAATTCAGATTGATTTGTTATACAAGTGACTCTCCACTTGAAGGACTTTTATAAGGCAAATTAAATTATAAGGCATATTAAATAACTTTTACAAAGAAAGTAGAAGACAGAATAAATTTAATATGCACATAAGGAAAAGTATCAATCAAGGGAGAACAGTACTTAAACTTAACAAAGGGAAGAAAACAATAATCTGGGTTTCCTCACTGCCCTGGTTTGGAACTCTGAATTCAATAAAAGGGAAAAACAACATGAGCAGATAATAGCTATCACTGATTAGTCAATATTCCCTAGGACTTTACTGGTAAATATTTGAAATTGGGTTCTCTATGGTTTGAAAGTAGCCTTTGGTAATTAGATGCATTTCTGAAACCTCTCAACTTCATCTTTTAATCATATCTAGAGGACTATAGATAGAGTTCTAGACCTGGAATCAGTAAGATCTGAGTTCTGTTTTGACTATGGACATAACCTGTGTGACCTTAGGTAAGTTCCTTGACCTATGACCTATATCACTTTCTTCATATGGATAATAACATCATTTGCCTCTCACGTAGAGGATACAATTATATCATATTTATAAAACCCTCTGAAATCCTTTAAGTATTGTAGTAATGTTGTTGTTGTTGCTATTATATTACAAATCTCAAAGGAATGGGACATTCTTCTGTGAACTCTCACTTCCTTTTGAGTAAGAATCTTTCCAAACCCTTGAATAGTAGAAAATGACTCTACTTTTTTTGTTTGTTTTTGCAAGGTAGTGGGATTAAGTGACTTTCCCATGGTCACACAGCTAGTTAATTATCAAGTGTCTGAAGTTGGATTTGCACTCAGGTCCTCCTAACTCCAGGGCCGGTGCTCTATCCACTTCGCCACCTAGCTGCCCCAACTCTACTTCTTAATGGAGTCCATTGATCTCTTTATTGAGGAGTAAATATGGAGAGAGGGAGGGAGAAAAGATTACCCCACAGTTCTGTGAGGAAAATAACACAGGTATCATTTATTCATTTTATAAGTGGACCCAAGAGATAGCCACTAAGTATTAGAAGTGTGAATCATATCCAAGTGGCTTATCATTCTAAATCTTATATACATAAAGATTATAGAATCTCAGAGCTGAAAACCTTATCTTACAACTCAGTCAGTATGTGTGTATGTGTGTGTGTATGTAATATGTGCATGCATGCCCATGTGTATAGGTCATCCAGGCAATATTGTCAGAGAAAGAAACAGAAACTCAAGAAGATTAACCCTTGCTCAGCTATATAGCTAGGTAAATAGCCAAGGTCAACCTCAAACCCACTGATTTCTCATCCAGGCTTTCCACTGATCCATCTTGTCTTTGGTCCTTTACATTATACAGATTTGGAAACAATTCCTGTGAACAATATATTATATTAAGTACAGTGAAATGTTATAAAGCAAGTAGCAGAAAATGATCCCCTTTTACTGAAAAGTCAAAAGTGGCATGAAATCTTGAGCCATATTTCATTCTTTTAATGTATTTTATCCATTTCTCCTTCAATATGGGTGATTCTCTTTATTAAATGCTTACTGGGTGGGGTGGCTAGGTAGTGTAGTGGGTAAAGCACCCGCCCTGGAGACAGGAGTACCTGGGTTCAAATCCAGTCTCAGACATGTAATAATTACCTAGCTGTGTGGCCTTGGGAAAGCCACTTAACCCCGTTTGCCTTGCAAAAAAAAAAAACTAAAAAAATGCTTACTGGGTACAAAATTCATTCTAGCTACTATTCTTATTTTTCTTTTGATTTTGAAGATGATTGATGACATCACAGAGTGATGTTGACTTATACATGAACTAGATTTAGGTGTGGCAGGGTTGTACATTCATCACCCACATTATGTCTTCCAGAATCATTGAAGTCTAGTGGCAAGAGAACAGGACAACTGGAGGCATCCAGAACACCGTGGATGACATCAGCATCTTCAATATCTAACCATGCTCTAAGTGCTCCATCGTGCCTGCTGAAATGGTCTGACCCACTTGAACAAATTGTTCTCATCCCCATTCCCCCAGTGGAAGCCTGTAATGCTTGGGGTAGACATCCCTGAACTCCTGATGGCTTTGAGGGCCTCAGGTTACCTTCAACCTGCTTTAGCCCAGGCTGTGGCCCCTGGGCATAGTGCAGCTTCTTGCAGGCTCAGGTGAGAGCTGTGGACACCAAAAGTACATGAACAACCCTAAGGGACTCAGCAAGGCCTCACTCCAGAGGAGCTAGTCCTCCTTAAACACAACACTAAGGTATATTCCATCTTATGATAAGGAATATTGGTACATGACACCACAAGTTCAAATTAAACTTTCATATTAAATAGTTCACATTGGAAGTGACTTAAAAAAGACTAGGCATCACATCTATAAGCTATTAAATAGTGATCACTGTTAATAGTCAATATACTTAAAGAGATAATAAAATTGTCCTCAGAATTTCAACAGGAATAAGTTGTTGTACTTAAAAAGTATCAGTCCAAATTTCCAACAACTTAGGTGACATCACTGAAAATCCAAGTTGGCAGGAACTTGGGTGCTTGTCAAAGCCAATCTATAAGCAGGAGTCTCTTCTACAAAATTTCCAAGAAATGGTCCCCTAAGTTTGGCTTAAAGTTTGCCAAAGGTGGAGACTGAAGCTTTTTGAGCTGGTCTGCTCCACTTCCATGTACACCCACAAATCCCAAGTAAAACAAATCTCATCTTTCTTCTATATGACAGCTTTTCAAAGACCTAAAGACAGCTATTGTGTGCCTCCTACTACTTGTCCTTTGATATCAAGAGACCCTCACCAATCAACCAAGCAATTAGAGGCCTGGATTGAATAATTATATTTATTATGATGAGGGTATGCTGTGTAAGGCATTTTTCTCACCTGCCTTTACCAAAATCGTTCCATCCCATTGCCTGATTGATAGGATATAGGACTGTTGGAGACGATCTGGCTGCTTAGGGAGTCTCTTGAATTGGTTTCCCTTCCTCCAATATTAGCAAGACACCAGGACACACCATCAGTGCTGGGCAAGCACAAGCATGAGACATTTGGCAACAGAATGCAACTCTCAGATATATCCTAACCTGTTTCTCAATAGGCTAATCATTGGCCCTGGTCTTTCCTCTTAAACCTTCCATCACTGAATTGTGAGCAATTCATCAGTATGATACAATTGACAATAGCTTTAACATTGGGACAATGTCAGGGCTATATTGCTCTGTTGTTGGTACACTCCTTAGATCTCAATCTCAATGAACATTGCCAGAGCCCTGACTGTTTCCAAGGCACAGGTCCCTCTCCCCAGGCAAAACCATTCCTGGGTGGCCCTTCACAAAGAAAAGCACAGAAGAAACCATTATGTCTTCAATTGATCTTTATCTGATATCATTATGATTCTGCCTTCTCCCTACCTCCAAGCACATATTTGAGTTGGTCAACCTCTTTTGGGACAGTCAAGCATTTTATGAACACTAAAATAGTCTTCTTCACAAAATTTATCCACTCTTTTATCTTCTGGAGGGTTGTTTCCAGACTCAATACAGTCTCCTTGAGGGAAATTAAGTGTACCATCAATTTTATTCAAATGCATTAATAACTTTTCTAATGCTTTATCACTTTATCATTTTCTCTTAATGAGCATTCTTCCTCTTCCTTTACTTACCTAAATTAGTTTACTTTTGAAAACCTGTACCATAAGCCTCATGTCAAACTACATTAAAATTAAATCAAATTTTAAGTCAATATTTTGAAGTTAAACTGATGGTTGAAATTTCAACTGATTGTTGAAATAAAGGAGGTTTCTCTTATTCTTCAAAATGTTTAAATGGGCTATTAATTCTACTGCCACTAAATTGCTTAACCACTGTTTGATTTCTAGCAGTAGAGAGTTACGACTTGCCAATTACTGTTAATTATTGCTGCTAGACTATTCACTAGAATATCTATCATACTTGTCTTTTGGAACCAGAACTACAAGGAACATTAGTCAATTAGTAGCATTTAAATAGTAGGTTAAACACACACACACACAAACACACACACACTTTCATCATTTATTTCTTAGATTTGAAAATTTATTTTTTAAAGTATTTTCCACTTTCAAATTGACCTTCGAATGCAACCTTTCATAAGACTTTAAAATTGTATTTGAGCAAACTAATGAACAGAAACTCAGTCAAGCTAGGCATAGTCTCTGGGTAACTAAAAGCTTTCAGTGTGAGGTCAGATAGGTCACAAAATGAGTTTAGTCTAGTTTCTCACACCAGCTCATTTAGATAATATTTTTCATCCAAAGTGAAAATCTATATTATACTAGGATAATACTTGGTAAGAAAATCATCTGTGATCTCAGTATTATTTTTTAATGAATCATGAGTTTGATTATTGTAGTTAACAAACCAAACCATCAACATAGAAGGAAGAAAGGTTTTTTATTGCCAGTATTTTCATTCAGAATTTAAAAAAATGCAAAATATAATGCTCCACTGATAATTATAACAGTAATTTTTGAATAAGCTGTAGCATTTTCAAAAAGTGATGTATAGAAAATCCTCAAAAGAATATGTGGTATTGTGCTCCATAATTATTTTAAGACACAAAACTCTGGCATAATCTTCTTACAAATGACTCCATATTTATGATCCTTTTAAAATAAGGCCTTAAAGTTTTTCATTACCTTCTTTTTCTCTTCTCCTTAGAATCAAGCACACTCCCACAGAAAATAGGAAGGAGGAAAATGAACAATATTGCTGTGGTGTAGGAAATGTTGAGCTGGTGGATTTAGAAAAAGAAAGACTTAGACCTATGAGAGATGCTATCTACTTTAAGAAAAACAGAGGATGAATATAAATAAGCATAGTACAGTCTGACATATATGTGTATGAATGTATGTGTATACACATATATACACACATATACATGCTTAATTGTAGCCTTCATGGACAGGGGGAAGAATGGGAAAAAATAAAGCTAAAAGTGCACAGCAGAGAATGAAAGAAAACCTACCAGGAAGCAAAGAAAAAATGGACAGCTTTAAATGTGTAGTATTATATAGGTTTTCTTGAAATGGAAATTTATTGCTTTATATTGAATCCTCTCTTGTGTTCTGCTGCATACATGGTAATGTTTTTTGTCTTTTTTTATTTTATATATAAATTTAAAGGAAATTTTAAAAGAAATATGAGCAACCTCCTCCAGATTTATCTCCCCACAGGAGGACTTCCCAACCAGATTCTTCACTAGCTACACATACCATAAAAATGCTCATGTCTTTTTAAAATTGAACTTTTATTGATATCATTTGATTTTTACATCACTCATATCTCTTCAATTTATTTCCCTTTCTCCCTCTTTATAATTTTTAAAAAGAGAAGAAAAACAATTCAGCAAAACTAAATAGCACAATAAAAAGTCAGATATTACATATTATGAATTCAATGTCAATATCCCTAAACATGTGAAAAAACTTTCTAGGGAGTTGCATTCTAATATCCCTTCTTTGGGATCAAACTTAGCTAATTTTGATTTTTGTTCATGTTACTAATATTCTTCCATTGTTAATTTATGTACATAGTTTTGCTTATTTTACTTTCATATCACTTTCATCTAAGACTTTTCATTTTTTCTTTATTCATCATATTCATAATTTCCTATATGGACCTGGATAGAGCAGCAGCTTAGAGTCAGGAGGACCTGAGTTCAAAGTTGACCTTAGACACTAAACACTTAGCTGTGTAACCTTCAGCAAGTCACTTAACTCTGCCTCATATCCAGGGTCATCTTCAGGTGTCTTGATTCATATCTAGCCTCTGGACTCAAATGGCTCCAGAGGAGTAAGTGAGTCTAGTAACTTAGCACAGCACCCCCTCACTCATAGCCCATTCATGTGTTTGTCATGGTGCCATGGTCATTTTCTAGAATGAAGGACAAATATCATCGCCAATGAATAATAAATTTCTTAGCTATCCCTCATTTGATGGATTGAATTCCAAGTATAAGTTAGCATTATTCATATTATTTATGTATTTATTTAAATATTATTATTTAATCAATATTAATATTTATTCAATGTAATTAATTATTGTTAATTAATAGTAATGTTTAATTAGTTATTTAATTAAATGATTTCTATATTATATATAAATTATTATTTAATTTAAATTTATATACATATAAATTATTTATATATAAAAACAAATCATATATAATAGCCTCAAATTTACAGAATTCATGAAACCTATGTCATGGAAATATTTCATATATAATATAATATGAGATAAGAAAGATATAATAGACCTCATATATACATTATATATGTTTGTATATACATTATATATGTTCACACATACATTATATTGTGTTCATATATACATTATATATGTTCTATAGATATGTTTCATATATGTGTATATGTATATATACACATATATATGTTCAGAGATTAAACTCTTCTTGTGGGATCTGATATAGGCTAGTGACTTTGATTTTGATGACTGGCAAAAAAATCTAGGACATATTACTAAAAGGATGATGTTCAAGCATTTAGACATGGACAAGATGATTTCAAAGAGTAATCATGGCTTCATAAAAAACAGTATATCACAGTTTAACTCTATTTCCTTTCTTGACAAGATACATTGGTAGAATTATAAACACCAGAAAAGTATTCAACAGTCTTTGACATTATATTTGTATATAAGATATGGAGAAATGAGCTAGATAATATCATATTTAGGTAAATCAAGAACAGAATAAATAATCCATAGCAAGGCTGGATGACAATTTGAAGGGAAGTCACTTGGGAAGTGTCCTATGGAATTTTCTTTGACTCTATTCTGCTCAATATTTTTAATAGTGATATTAAGTGAAAGCATGCATATATATCAAATTTTCAGGTCACAGAAAGTTAGGTATTTTAAAAAATCAAAAAATGAAATTGTACTTATTGTCAAAATGCTTAATTTCTACTCAGGTATATAATATATATATATATATATATATATATATATATATATATATATATATATAATACATCCAAAATAATACAAATTAATTATAAAATGGAGATGAGAAGAGGGAATAAGGAAAAGACAGTAGATGTGAGGTATGCCTAAATTCAGTTTTTGTCATATTGAAAAGCAACTTTTATACACTTTTTAAAAAATGAATACTATACCTAATTCTATTAGCTTAGATAATAATAATCCTTAGCCAATCCTCTATTCTGATTTTAATAAGAAACACAAATGAGAAAATAAGGAAGTTCTCTTTCCTGCTTACCTCCAAAATTCTGTATTGTTGTTAAATCATACTTATACAAGTTAAGATTCGGATGGAACTTCGGACATCATAATGAAATATTTAGAGTGGTATACTTAAAGTCAAAAATTTCTGGATTCAATTTTTAATCTTATTTAATATTTTATTTTTCCCAATTACATGTAAAAAATGTAGGCATTCTTTCTTTTCAAAGTTTGAGTTCCAAATCCTCTCTCCTTCCCCTCCTCTCCCCCACTGAGAAGACAAGAAATTTGACAAAAGTAATTAATGTATGATCATGCAAAACACAGTTCCAAGTAAGCCATTTTGTAAAATAAAATGCAGACGACAAAAAAACTATCTTCAATCTTCATTCAGGATCGACAATTTCTTTCTATGGAGATGGATAGCACTTTTCATCATAGGCTCTAGAGAATCATCTTGGATTGCTGGTAATGGATTCGCAAGAGATTATCAATATTGCTGTTACTATGTACAATGTTCTCTTTGTTCTGCTCATTGTACTTTGCAGCAGGTCATGTAAGTCTGTCCATGTTTTTCTAAGAGCATCCTGCTCATCATTTCTTAAAGCACAATCATATACACAATTTGTTCAGCCTTTACCCTCAATTTCAAATTTTTTGTGACCACTAAAAGAGTTGATTTAAATATTTTTGTACATGCAGGTCTTTATCCTTTTTCTTTTTATCACTTTGAGAAATAGACAGCAGTGGTATTGCTTGGTCAAAGAGTATTCATGGTTTTAGAGCCCTTTCAGCATAATTTCTGGGTTCAAATCTTAGATTTGATACTACTAGCTGTGTGACCTCAGGAAAGTCATTGCCTATTATATCATTATTCCTCATCTGTAAAATAAGAGAAATAGATTTAGCCCCTCCATGTTGTTTTCTAGCTCTAAATCTATAATCTCATGAAAAGTTTAGTATTTTTATATTGAAATTTATGTATTCAAATGAAAAAAGTTATAAAGTTTGTCTTATTGATGGCACATTGATAATTAATCTTTATTAAAAAGTCAGAGAGAGGAGTTAGGGCAGGAAAAAATTAACTAGGCAAGAAAACAGAATATATAAAGACAAGTAAAACTCCTTGCCCACAAGAAATTTACACAGTGGCAAACATAGGACATAATTTAATCAAGTACTAAGATATGTGCTATAGTGAATGTTACAAGGAGATCAAAAACAGAAAAGATCCATGTGAATTGGGGTTCCTGAGGAAGTGGTTAAGGAAAATGCTGTACTTAAGCTTGGTCTTTGATGATGAATACATTTGGAGTATGTAGAAGCAAAAGAAAACATTTTATGAAGAGAGTCGGGGCAAGAAATATCATGAGCAAAATGTTAAAGAAATGAAGCATAGTAGAGAAAGTGAAAATGACAAAAGTGGAACAAGGTTACAAGTTGTCAAGTTTTAAGTGGTTAAGGTCAAATTCCACCTGTTTTTGAATACTTGAATAAGTGATTTTGACGTAAAACCACAGATCATGAGATGATCTCATGAGGTTTTTGATCCAGAAAAATGACAAAATAGAAATTATCCACATTCTTGTCATCTCAGGAAGACTAACTGTCACTAATTTAAGATGGCACCATCATCCAGAACACGGACTATCAGCTGATGAATTGTCTTGGCCACAGCCACTCAGGAAATAATTTGGTAATAAAAACAAAGATCATGATCTAAATTTGTAAAAGGTCTAGAACACTAAAGAAAACATGGATTTTTAGTGGGTTATCTAGATTTTCAAATCAGTTAATATTCTAAGAAAATTCCCAAATAATTGTGGAAGGGACACACTTCTTATGTATTGACCATATAGAAGAAATTATTGGGTACAAGGTAGATTTATTCAACATATTTTTCTAAAACTCATGAATATAACTAACCTATAAAGAAAAGTAGAGTAAAATATGACAAATAAACACAAATTTATTATCTAAAATGTAAAAAGCTTCATAAAAACATCAAAATACTCAAAGGCAGCATTCAATATTAATGGAATTTTAGGAAAATTCTAAAAAATTCATCTTATAGTAATAATAAAAATACCAGATTATTTTTAAATAATTTTCTCTTAGGAATAAGACTAAAGCCTGAAAACATACAGCTGGACATCTTTTTGTTTTAAATGTGACACAAGTAGAAGTGGGGTAGACCTGAAATTTTAGTGACATAGTAAACTACCTTTGAGGAAACTCCTATCTATATAATATGCACCTGCTTTGCAAATTAGGTTCCTAAAAAAGTTGTCTGAGACTCCGAGAAGTTAAGTTATTTTACCCCCAGAATCACAAATCCAATACAAACATAGATATATATATATATATATATATATATATATATATATATATATATATATCGGGTATCTTCAAGATCAAAAATTCCTATCAATCCCACAACTAAACTAAATGATGCTGCTATTTTTATTACACTTATTTTCTTTTTTATTAGCATGAGAACAGAAACCAAAAGCACTAATTTGAAAGTAGATTTGGGGTGAGATATGCACATGTGATATATCTAATAAAAGACAACAATTTTTAAAATGTTATCTTCAGGGGCAGCTAGGTGGCACAGTGGATAGTGCACCGGCCCTGGAGTCAGTAGTACCTGAGTTCAAATCCAGCCTCAGACACTTAATGATTACCTAGTTGTATGGCCTTGGGCAAGCCACTTAACCCCATTGCCTTGCAAAAAAAATCCTAAAAAAAATTTTATCTTCAGAAAGATGTCAAAATCAATTCTTATTTTAAAAGTATTACTTACTCAGTTACCTGAATTTTAGGGGCCACTGCCTGGAATATCTATTTAAATCATCTCAGTTTTCTGTAAAACAAGACAATTATTGCTCAAGTTTGTCCAGGCACATGTTATCATTACTTGAAACTCTTCATAGTAAAATATCTATATTAGTCCTGATTAGCTAAAGAAATATACTTGCTCCTGGGCTCTTAGACATCTTCACTTGGTACCATGAAAATAACTTTGAAAGATAGATTTGTCTATTGGATATACCTACTCAGAAGTAATGAAAATTATCTTCTATTTAAATCTGCTGAAAGAAATTCAGCTTAAGTAAGAAACAAATAGAAAAATAGCAAGAATAAAGTTATTAAATTTGATGGCTGCCTGAACACTAGCTGCATTATGCTTAACATTGTAATGTTCTGCATTTTGTTTCATCATGTTCTGCATCTGTCAAAAGAGGTGGTTGGGTTAGATGATCTCTAAGCTGTCATCTAACTTTAAATCTCTATATTTATAATCATTTAGTCCTAATACTATAGGGCTGATTCATACAAATATCGATAAGGATCTGGTGATTTTGTTGATATGAGTAGTCCAGAACTCAATAATCTTTGCCATTCACCTGACTCCAGAATAATATTTAAAAATGCCACTTCACTATTTCCACCTGAATTTCTTTCTATCACTATAAACTCAGTATATTCAAAATTGAAATCATTTTTGTCCCTTCCCCCGAAAAAAACAAACAAACCAAAAAGCTTCCTTCCAGTTCTCTTCTTCCTATTGATGGCATTGCCATTCTCCCATACCCAGGCTCAAAATCCCAAAGTTGTCTCAATCTTTTTCTCCTTCTCCCTCACCCAGTCCACATTCATACTCACTTGCCAACTTCTGTCAAGTGAATTTTTTTCTACTACTCTTATGCATTCTCTAGTTTACTTCCTAGTTACTACCATTGACTATTGCTTACAATTACCCACTTACAACATTTATTCATTAAAATGGAGGACAACATATTTTATTTTTTTAAATATTTTAGGAAGATTTTACTTATTTTGAGTTTTACAAATTTTCCCCTATTCTTGCTTCCCTCACCCCACCCCCCGCAGAAGGTATTCTGTTAGTCTTTACATTGGTTCCATGTTATACATTGATCTCAGTTGAATGTGATGACAGAGAAATCACATCCTTAAGGAAGAAAAATAAAGTATAAGAGATAGCAAAGTTACATAAAAATATAATGGTTTTTTCCCCCTAATTGGATGGCAATAGTCTTTGGTCTTTGTTCAAAGTCCATAATTCTTTCTCTGGACACAGATGGTATTCTCCATTGCAGCCCAAAATTGTCCCTGGTTGTTGCACTGAAGGGATGAGTAAGTCCATCAAGGTTGATCATCACCCCCATGTTGCTGTTAGGGTGTACAGTGTTTTTCTGGTTCTGCTCATTTTGCTCAGCATCAGTTCATGCAAATCCTTCCAGGCTTCCCTGAATTCCCGCATCCCTTCCCACATTGATCATTGTCCTTTATGGTCATATTAGCCAGTCTGAGAGGTGTGAGGTGGTATCTCAGAGATGATTTAATTTACATTTCTCTAATAAGTAATGATTTAGAGTAATTTTTCATATGACTATGGATTGTTTTGATCTCCTCGTCAGTAAATTGCCTTTGCATATCCTTTGACCATTTGTCAATTGGGGAATGGCTTGTTTTTATGAAAATTTGACTCAGTTCTCTGTATATTTTAGAATTAATTCCTTTATCAGAAATTCTAGTTGCAAAAATTGTTTCCCAATTTATTACATTTCTTTTGGTCTTGGTTACAGTAGTTTTGTCTGTGCAAAAGCTTTTTAATTTAATGTAATCAAAATTATCTAGTTTATTTTGAATGATGCCCTCTATCTCTTCCTTGGTCATAACTGTTTCTCCTCTTGCCTGGACTATAGCTATATCTTCCTAATTGGTCTCATTCTCTCAATCAACCTTTTTATCTAATTTAATCAGCCTCCTACTGCCAGAATAATTTTCCTAATATGCAAAAGCTTTAAGTAGTTCCATGTTGAGCCCTGAGTAAAATTGAGCCTTGAGTAAAATCCAAATTCCTTGTTGGCAAGGAATCCTTTTTCTTCTGTGTACACCTCAGTACTACTCCCTCAAGATAGTCTTCCAACATCTAATACCTTTTTCTTTGCCTCCAACTCCCCAGTTTTCTCTCTTCTCAACAACCCTTATATCTATTCAAGCATCTATTTTCAACTTTCTTTGGATCATCTTCATTGTACTCATCATATTCTCTTTGTGTGCTGTGCATTCTCTACAGTTTTTCTATTTAGATTATAAGTTCCTTGAGAGCAGAAATCCCTTTTTTTCCTATTGTTATATCTTCAAAATCCGTACAGATCTTACCCCCCAAAAAATCACAGATAACCATTATCTGATTGAATAGCAAATGTTACAGCGATTTGAACTTTGGAGCAATGTATATATATATATATATATATATATATATATATATATATATATATATATATAAACATCATCATTTTGGATTATATTATATAAGATATAATTTCATAAAAATTTATAAAAATCACAGTATTATTAAGTTAACATAAACTGGATATTTTTAATGACATAAAACAGTTCTGTCAATCATTTCTCCTATTTTCAAACAATTTTATATTTCCAGAATATAACATAAAGATGCCTAAATTCAGTTTCTATAATTCTTTTTATGTTTGAAGAAGAGTACTTCATGTTTTCAGTTTTAGCTCAGGTCCCAACTGAAGTAGACAGGTATTTACAGAATGCCTTCCAAGTACTCAGCACTGAATTAATTTTTAGCAAAAGTTAACTGCATTTGTGTCTGAGTCCATTCTTATTTCTTATGGATAAGAGACCAGGAGGGAGATTCTACAGATTTTGATGGAAGAAACCAGTCTCTTTCGCTTGTGAACTATTTATTGACTTCTCCTTTCAAGTATCTCTCCTAAGGCACTTAAACAACTGGGAAGATGGAAAATAGTTATAGATATTCAATAGAATTCCAGGCTTAAGAAATAATGTAATTTCTTTGCATATTATTGGCTCTGAAAAATAAGTAAAATCAAGTTTCTATATAAAATTTTTAAAAATTCACTATAAATTGCAAGGGAGTCTAATATAGAAGTGTCAGATAAAAACTACTGACATAGTAAATAGCAGTAATTAGGAATTTTATTCTATGTAGTAACAAAACTTTCTTGGCAGTCATCATCCACATCAATTCTTTGGCCAAAGAACCTAAAATAAATCCCATTATGAAGAACAATATCAATAAAATTAATGTACATATAATTTATATCATATATATGATAATTTAATAAAGATATAACACATGTGTACATTTTACTCTTCTACCCCAGATGCTTTTCAGTTCTGGAAATAATAAAATCAATACTACCATTTCTCCTAGAAAGGGTATGACTGTCCCTCTACTCAAAGCTTCGTTCACAATCTGAGGGAATTGAGAAGATTAGGACATCAAGTGGTTAAATGTTGAAATTGAATGAACCAGAGGCAGCTAGGTGGTGCACTGGATAAAGCACCAGCCCTGGAGTCAGGAGTACCTGGGTTCAAATCCAGTCTCAGACACTTAACAATTACCTAGCTGTGTGGCCTTGGGCAAGCCACTTAACCCCATTTGCCCTGCAAAAACTTTTAAAAAATTGAATGAACCATACTAATTCTATCTTGTGACTCAGTTCTGGAAGTGGCTCAATGATTCTACTGAATTATGGGTCTAGTCTAATTTCTATCTTGTGAGAAAGCTTTAATTGTAGGAATCAGGAGAAAACCTTATTTCATTGTCTGAACATAACCCTGTATAACTGGGAAACTGGATTACCTCTTATCTGCTATTTGGAGACCAAAGGATCTAAGTAAAATTGACCAGAATCACAGTCTGATCTGATAGATGCAATGCATTTTCTCAAGTAAGCCATATGTCTTATCTGAAAACTAGCCCCATACTGAAGGATCAGTTATTGTTTCCGTATTCCTTTGATTGCTTACAAATAATGCTAGAGTGGGACAACTCCTTTTCTGAATTCAAGAAATTTTACCTGCTCATTCTTCTTTTGCCAACTTGGAAAGTTTTTCATTCAATTATATATCAGATTACTTAATGTTGTAAGCTTCCTTTTAATAAATTGGTCTTATTTGATTGTTTTATTAATATATAATAGTCTTTCTTCCCTTGTATTCAGGATCCAGGCAAAGGGGGTCTGGTCTCAATTTGTTAGGCAATTGGCATGTAATGCTTTAATAAATCAATATGTTAATAAAACTGAATTTTTGTTTCCTCATTTCATCTTTCATTTTTCATCTTTTATGTGCAACATATTCCTGTAACTTTCAAAACCAATGTAACCCTATCTGGCTTTCCTATATATGTTGTCTCTACATTAGAATTCAATTTCAGTGAGGGCAGGAATATTTTTGTATTTTTCCATAGGGTTTGCTCTATATACATAGCAAACTCTAATATTTTTCACTTATTCATAACCAAAGAAAAATTATTTTTTTGGAAAAACGCCAAGTCCAATATGTTCAAGGCAATAAATATGTACACAAATTTCTTTAAAGCAATGAAAACCAGGAATGTCATACATGAATGAATGACAACATAGAACAGAGACTGTGTTTTGTAATTAGACAAAAAAAAGGAAATTTCCCCTGCCTTCCAAGAAATTACATTCTATTGAATCAAAATAATACATATATATATATATATATATATATATATACAGAAAATTAAATATTTTTTTGGTTTTGCAAAGCACAAGGGTAAAGTGATTTGTCCAAGGTCATGCAGTTAGGTAATTAAGTGTCTGAGACCACATTTGAACTCAGATCCTCCTGACTCCAGGGCTGGTGCTCTATCCACTGTACCATCAAGGTGGCCACAAATAATTTTTATAGGGAGGATTCTATCAAACAGGAAAGAGGAAAGGGATTAATATAGGAGAAATATAGGATGGGATTTCTGTAGAAAACCTAACCTGAGACTTGAAGGAAGACAGAAATTTCATTAGTGGAGAAAAGTGAAGGAAAGTGGGGAGGGGAGAAATGATATTCTAAACACAAGGATTAGCTTATCTAACAAATTCTTAGATCTTTGTTGTCCTTTCTATCTCACAAAATTAGTTCTATTTCTTTGTAGAACCTCAATTATTTTTCATTATAGTATCAATACTTTATGAATACTTTATGAACTACTACCACTTCTCATGGCATATGGTACTTTGTTCTCAAAAGCCTATACCAGTAAGAAGGAATATAGAATGCTCATGCAGTAAGGAAATTGACCTAATTACATCAAAAGAAAGATAAAGGAAATAAAGTGAGATTGGTAGCATAAGATCTGAAAGTTATATGAATTAGATGAGACTACTGAAATAAGCTGTAACTAAGAGGTATTCTAATTGTCTGAAAAGGTTTAGTCATGAACTTCTGGAAAGAAGATTATACCTCTGCCTTGAATATTATTATCCAACATGAGTACTGGAAGCTCCAAGAACTCATTTAGCTTCTTAAAGGATTTACATAAAATACCATAAAATAGGAATCCTGAAGACAGAGCAAGTAAGAACCAATCCCCTAAGGCTGAAAGTCAAAAACAAAACAAAACAAAGCAATTGTACAAAGAAAAAAGGAACAGGTATTAACAAATATTTTAATCAAAAGAAATTGAAAAAGGGCAACAAATGCATGAAAATTTTATAAAGGTTGAATACCTGAGAATAAAGAGGGAGAACTATTAAACAGGAAAACTAAAAAAAGACTCTATAAACTTTAAATGAATGAGTTATTGTAGTTGTTCTGAGGTTTACAAAGTTACTTTTTATCACACCATATTTTTCCCCTTGCTAAATTGCCCCATACAGTGACACATAGTTTTACAGACATAATTGTTTCATAGTTGCTAATAATTTCTTAGCAGAATTAATATCCCCAAAAAGATCATTAGCTCCCTTTGAGTAATTGCCATATCTCATAATTCTTTTGGATAATTTGCCTAGCATGCAGAACTAGAGTAAGTACTATCATAGGAAATTTAGTAAATATGATCCAATGATGAGATGAATTTTTATGAGCAGGAAATCATTCACCATTCTATTAAGTCATCCACAAATAGATAATCTTTCCTACACCCAGTTTCAAATCTCCTTGGCTTGCTAAATTCCAAAGACCTTCAGCTACATCAATCAATTAATAAATACACACTTATTAAGTGCCTATGTGCCAGACACTGTGCTAAAGATACAAAAAGAGACAAAAGACAAGTTCTGGCTCTCAGATTACAATCTAATAGGTTAAAAGATATTATTCTCCAATCATCCAACCACCTGAACATTTTTCAAAGGATCACAAATCTAGGGATAGAAGGTGCCTTTGAGATCATTTAGTACAATCTCTTCATTTTACAAATGAAGTAACTGAGGATACTTTAATTTCTTTTTATATAATCTCATTTTTATTCTAATTAAACCTGATCTTCTCTATTCCCTCAGGCTCTCAATTCACTTCTGAATTCACTTGTCTCTCTTCCCAGTCTGGACTCCCACAGTTTTCTATTTCTCTCTAGTACTATAGAATTCCTCCACTCCACGATCACCCAAAACTGTTAACATTTGCCAAAACTGGGTAGCATACCATCTATTTTCAGGTTGTAGATTATTGTTGGAAAAATAACAAAACAATGTTTACTGATTTTCCTATAAATTATGAAATACAACTAACCCCTCCAGTGCTCAGTTCAACAATATTTATTTCATTATTGGATTCCTTTGTTGTTGTTCAGTTTTGTCCAACCCTCTATGATCCAATTTCTTGGCAAAGATACTGGGGAGGTTTACCATTTCCTTTTTCAGATTATTTTATTTTAAATAAGGAAACTGAAACAAACGAGGTTAAATGACTTGCTTAGGTCACCTAGGACTACATTTGAACTCAGGCCTTCTTAACTCCAGAAGTGGTATTCCAGTCACTATGCCACCTAGCTTCTCTTTATTGAATCCTTAAATAATTCTAAAACTCATTTTCCACCTCTCTACAAAGAGATATTCCTAAAGTCTCTAAAGTTTCTCAATACATTCTTGCCCTTAGTGACATCTGCTTATCCCATAAAACACTATAATTCTGCTTAAATGACTCCCCAAAGTATCTCAAAATCTTGACCTTATATCCCATACTGACATTTACAACTATTTGTTGGACAACAGCATCTGAATATTCCACTGATACTTCTAACCCTCATGAATTCAGAAGAGGAGCCAGTCTGCCTAAGATGGAATGAACTAGGTTGGAATGGAACAAGTCAAAACTTCAAAACAAGTTAATGGAACAAGTCAAAACTTCCATATTGATTAGCAATGGAATGATGCCCATGAGTGGCCACTAAGCTTGCAATCTGGTAAGTTAAGGAGATTCAGTCTCAAAAAATTTTTTTAATATAGGAAAAACCCCAATAAATAACCTTCATTTTCTACAGCACCTATTTGAAGAATTAACTATCAATTAAATGATATTGCTATTTAACCCAGTCCTGAGATCTGTACTATCTCACTAGTCACTTGATGGGTTTCTTAAGGACCATTCCTGGAACTTAATTTTCTTTTTCATCCCACCATGGCACCATGTACATAATCCAGTAAGTACTAAGTATGTACTCAATGAATAAGCTGGCCACATTGTTAGAATGCCAAATATATGCTTGCCAAAAAGATTATTTTAGGGAGAACTCACTTAGGGCAAGCACTCACAAGGAAGCCAGAAGGCACTCTGAATGTTTCTCTTAAGAAGTTTAGAACTAAAGAATCAATAGAAAGAACTGGGAAAAGAAATTCAAGAGAAAATTAAGTCCTTACAAGAGAAAATAACATCTCACAACAAGAAAACAAATCCTTGGATAATACAATTGGACAAATACATAAAATGATTCTCTCAAATCCTCAATTGGGCAAATGCAAAAAGAAAATAATTCTCAACTTCAAAAATAGAATTGGCCTATGGGAAAAGGAGTTGCAAAAGGTAATTGAGGAAATTTCTTCTCTAAAAAAAAAATGAAATCTGTAGAAACTAATAACTTCAAGAGACAAGAAGAATCTGTTAAACAAAACCAAAAATTTGAAAAAATAGAAGAAATTGTAAAATACCTCAACAAAATCACTGACCTAAGAATAGAACCAGAAGATATAACCTAAAAATCACTGGGCTTCCTGAAAACATTGAAGAAAAGAAAAGCCTGGACTTAATGTTACAGGATTTAGTGATGGAAAACTGCCCTGACATAATGGAACCAGAAGGCAAGATATTTATTGAAAGAATACATTGATCCCCCTCTGGAAAGGGATCCTAAAATGAAAACAAGGAATATTGTGGCAAATTGCAGAACTATCATATAAAAGAGAAAATCCTACAAGCATTCAGAAAGAAACAATTTAGATACCAAGGAGCTACAGTAAGGATTGCACAGGAATTGGCTGCATCAATATTAAGGGATCAAAAGGTCTGGGATATGATATTCCAAAGAGAAAGGGAGCTTGGAATGCAGCCAAGAATCCACTATCTGGCAAAACTAAGCCTTCTCTTCCAGAGGATAAGATGGACATTTAATAAAATAGGAGAAGTTCAACTCTTCCTGATGAAAAGACCAGAGCTAAATAGAAAATTTGGACATCAAAGAGGAGACTCAAGAGACACATGAAAAGGTTAAAAAAACTGCTATCCAATAAGAAGAACTCTTGGGAATTGTAACTCTGTTAGGCAGAATATACTTAGCCAGAAGTGATGGACACTCATGACTTATCTGTGACTCTGATAGCATGATTTAAAAACAATATCTCCTTAAAAAGGGGGACAGTAAAGAGACAGGAGGATGAAGGAGACAGAATGGGGTAAATCACATTATATAAAGAGGCACAAGAGACCTTTTGTAATAGAGGGAAAGAAAGGAAGAGGTAAGAACAGCCTGAATCTTGCTCTCATCAAATTAGGCCTAAACTTAAAACACACACACACACACACACACACTCAATTAAGTTGAGAAATTTATCTTACCTTTTAAATATTTAAATGGGAAAGGGGGAGGGTGGAGTAAAAGAAGAACTAATGGAAGAAGGGGTAAAGGGAAAGGAAAAAGAAAGGGGAGGAGGATGGGGGAAGCACTGAAGGTGGTGATATTCAGAAACAAAATACTGGGGAATATAGATAAAGTGAAAAGGGGGAAAAATATAAAAAGAGGGAGGATAGCATGGAGGGCAATAAAGAGTTAGTAATTATAATTTTGAGTGTGAATGGGATGAAATCTCCCATAAAACTTAAGCAAATAGCAGACTGGATTAAAAATCAGAATCCTACAATATCCTGTTTATGAGAAACTCATTCGAAGCAGAGAGATATGTATATAGAGAGTAGAGGTGAAAGGTTGAACAAAATATATTTTACTTCAGCTGAAGTGAAAAAAAAGCAAGAGTAGCAATTCTCATCTCAGACAAAGAAGATGAAAAAGAGTAGATCTCATTAAAAGAGATAAGGAAAGAAACTATGTCATCATAAAAGGTACCATAGACAATGAAGCAATTTCAATACTAAATATAAATGCACAAAGTAGTATAGCATCTAAATTTTTAGAGAAGAAAATGAATGAGTTACAGGAAGACATAGACAGCAAAACTCTACTAGTGGGAGACCTCAACCTCTTGCTCTCAAATTTAGATAAATCTAACCATAAAATAAACAAGAAGGAAGTTAAGGAGGTAAATAGAATGTTAGAAAACCCTAGACATGATAGACATTTGGAGAAAGTTGAATGGGGTAGAAAGAAATATACTTCTTTCCTGTGGTACATAACATTTACACAAAAATTGGCCTTGTACTAGAACATAAAAACCTAATAATTACAGAAAGGCAGAAACAGTGAGTACATCTTTCTTAGATCGTAATGCAATAAAAATCATATGCAATATTGGGCCAGGGAGATATAGATCCAAAACTAAGTGGAAACTAAAATAACCTCATATTAAAGAATGAGTGGATCAAACAACAAACTATAGAAAGAATTAATGATTTCATCCTAGATAATGGCATTAATAAGGCAACATACCAAAACTTATGGAATATAGCCAAGGCAGTTGCCAGGGGATATATTATATCTTTAAATGCATACATGAATAAATTGGAGAAATATGAAATCAATGAACTAAACATGTAACTAAAAAAAATTGGAGAAAGAACAAATTAAAAATCCTCAATCAAATATCAAATTAGAAATTCTGAAATTTAAAGGAGAAATTAATAAAATCAAAAGCAAGAAAACTATTGAACTTATATATAAAACCAAGAGTTGGTTTTATGAAAAAAACAATAAAATTGATAAACCTCTGCTAAATTTGATTTAAAGAAGTAGAAAACCAAATTGCTAGTATCATAAATGAAAAAGGTGAATTCACCACTGACGATGAAATTTAAGTAATAATTTAAAAATATTTTGTCCAACTCTATGCCAATAAATTTGACAACCTAAGTGAAATGGATGAATATTTACAAAAAATATAAGTTTCCCAGGTTAAAAGAAGAAGAAATTAAATACCTAAGTAACCCTATCTCAGAAAGAGAAATTCAACAAGCCATTATTGAACTCCCTAAGAAAAAATCTCCAGGGTTAGACAGATTCACAAGTGAATTCTATCAAACATTTAAGGAACAAGAGGTTCCAATTCTATATAAACTCTTTGGTGCTAATACCTAAACCAGGAAGAGTCAAAACAGAGAAAGAAAATTATAGACCTATCTCCCTAATATATATAGATGCAAAAATCTTAAATAAAATCTTAGCAAAGAGATTACAGCAAGTTATCACTAGGACAATACACTATGACCAAACAGGATTTAACCCAGTAATGCAGGTTGGTTCAATATTAGGAAAACTGTTAGTTTAATTAACTATATCAATAGCAAACCTATCAGAAATCATATGATTGTGTCTAGATGCTGAAAAAGTCATTGACAAAATACAACATCCATTCTTACTAAAAACACTAGAGGGCATAGGAATAAATGGATTGTTCCTTAGAATGATCAGCAGTATCTATATGAAACCATCAACAAGTATTATATGCAATGGAGGTAAACTATAGGCGTTCCCAATAAGATTAGGGGTGAAACAAGGACACCTATTATCACCACTACTATTCAATATTGTGTTATAAATGTTAGCTTCAGAAATAAGAGAAGAAAAAAGAAATTGAAGGAATTAGAGTTGGGAAGGTAGAAACAAAACTCTCAGTCTTTGCAGATAACATGATGGTATACCTAGAGAATCCTAAAAAAATCATCTAAAAAAAACTACTAGAAACAATTAGCAACTTTAGCAAAGTCGCAGGATATAAAATAAACCCTCACAAATCCTCAACATTTCTAGATATTACTAGCAAGGAACAGCAGTAAGAGCTAGAAAGAGAAATCACATTCAAAATAACTTCAGATAATATAAAAAACTTGGGAGTCTACCTGCCAAGATAGACTCAGAAACTCTATGAAAACAACTACAAAACACTTCTCACAAATAAAATCAGATTTAAAAAACTGAGCCAATATCAACTGCTCATGGATAGGCTAAGCTAATATAATAAAAATGACAATTCTACCTAAATTAAACTACTTGTTTAGTGCCCTTTCAATCAAAATTCTAAAAAAATTTCTTTAATGAGTTAGAAAAATTTGTAAGTAAATTCATATGGAGAAATAAAAAGTCAAGAATTTCCAGGTACTTAATGAAAAAAAGTGCAAAAGAAGATGGCTTACCCCTACCACATCTAAAATTATATCATAAAGTGTAAGTCATCAAAACTGTCTGGTATTGGCTAAGAAATAGAGTGGTGGATCAGTGGAATAGACTAGATGCAATAGCAGGAAGCAATTATAGTAATCTGCTGTTTGATAAACCCAAAGAGTTCAGTTTTTGAGATAAAAACTCTCTCTTCAATAAAAAACTGTTGGGAAAATCGAAGTTAGTATGGAAGAAACACCCAATACCAAGATAAGATCAAAATGGATACAGGATTTAGACAAAAAAAAATCAATATCATAAGCAAACTAGGAGATCAAGGAATACTTTACCTGTCAGATCTGTGAAAAGATCAGTTTATGACTAAGGAAGAGATGGAGAACATCATTAAAAACAAACTAGATAACTTTGATTCTATTAAATGGAAAAGCTTTTTGCACAGACAAAACCACTGTAACCAAGATCAAAAGAAATGTAGTAAATTGGGAAACAGTTTTTACAACTAGTGTTTCTGACAAAGGACTCATTTCTAAAGAATACATAGTGAACTGAGCCAAATTTATAAAAAAAAAAGAAAGAAAAACAAGCCATTCCCCAGTTGACAAATGGTAAAAGGATATGTGGAGGCAATTTACAGCTGAGGCAATCAAAGCAATCCATTGTCATATGAGAAATTGCTCTAAATCACTACTTTTTAGAGAAATGCACATTAAAGCATCTCTGAGGTGCCACCTCACACCTCTCAGATTGGCCAATATGACCAGAAAGGACAATAAACAATGTTGGAAAGGATGTGGGAAATCTGAGACACTAATACATTGTTGGTGGAGCTCTGAACTCATTCAACCTTTCTGGATAGCAATTTGGAATTACATCCAAAGGGCAATAAAAAATGTGCATAACCTTTGATCCAGCAATACCTCTACTGGGGCTATACCCTGAAGAGATTGTGAAAAAAGGGTAAAAATATCACTTGTACAAAATATTTTTATTTTGTTTGGAACTCTGTTTGGAACAGTATTGTTCTATTAGAAACCAGGAGGGATGGGAATTCAGAGAAACATGGAGGGATTTGCCTGAACTGTTGTTGAGTGACATGAGAAGAACCAGAACAGTGTACATCATAACAGCAACATGGGTTGATGACCAATCTTAATGGACTTGCTCCTTTTATAAGTGTAACACTCAAGGACAATTTTGGGGTATCTGCAATGGAGAATACCATCTGTATCCAGAGAAAGAATTGTGGAGTTTGAACAAAGACCAAAGTCTATTACCTTTTAAAAAATGTCATCTTATGTAGTCTTGCTATCTATTATATTTTATTTTTCCTTTAGGATATGATTTCTCTCTCAACACATTCAATTTGGATCAATGTATAGCATGCAAACAATATAAAGATTAACAGACTGCCTTCTGTGGGGGGTGGAGGTGGGGGAGGGAAGCAAGATTGGGGGAAAATTATAAAATTCAAAACTAAATAAATAACTTTTTTAAGAAAATGTTTAGAATTGATTCTGCAGCATGGGATACACTGGAACAGGACCACCCAGCAAGGTGTGTCCCATCAGAGAGGATGCTGAGCAAGGCAGAATTGAAGTAGTTCAAAGGAAAAGTAAGATATATAACTTTAGAATAATCACCCCAGGTGTTCACACAAACTAATTGTATCTGACCATGGTAGAACATTATGTGTCAGTTCATATTGAACTGATCTGCCACAGTCACAACAGTGTAATTTTTTCTTTGATAATGAAGGACAAAAATCAAAGTGAACACATTCATATCACATTGAGGTAGTTTTAAATAACCTGATAAAAACAAGAAAAGATACTCAGATGAACTCTAAACAGTTCAAGACTACTTGTAGTCTACTGTCCCAGAAAATGGAATATCTTAGATTTATACTTTGCATTCTTTTCATTTTTTTCCCTTTTTCATCAGCAGGTAGGCTCTAGAGGATCTTTTCCCCCACTAGATAGTTTATATAAAATGGAAAACATGAAATCAAATACAGTAACAACTATGCTACTGAGAAACTGAGTCCTTAATCTATTCAACAATATATCCTTTGGCAAGAAATTGCTCTATTTACCATACTGTGGCATTTGAAATTATTCTTGGTTAACACATATAATTTATTTTTTTAATGATTTAATGATCACTTCAATGATTCAAAGCTTAAGTTATTCATTAAAACCATATTTCCTCCATTGGGAATGAACCCTATAGACTAAGAATCTACCTATTGGTTTCTTCATTTTTTAATGGGTCCACTGTATGGGTTCATACAAATAGTACATTTATTATTTCACAGTCTTGTTATATGATTCCTTTTCTCTTTGATATTGTAATACTCTCATTTGTATAGAACTTATAATAGTTTTCTTAACAACACTATACAGGTAAGTAGTTACTAAGGGAGAAACTAAGATGTTAGGTAACTTAGTATAAATCATGCAACCCACAAATATCAGAGCTGGTACTCTAAATCAGGTATTTTACTCCAAGTCCAAGGAGCCCCTGCACTACCACATTCACTCCAGTCTTGCATTTATCTCTAAAATCTAATCATTTTTAAAATCTTATATAAATCTCTAGAATTCTTATTAATTATCCCCTCATAATCACTATTTCAGTCTCTCCACTGTTTTAAATATTTAAACTGGTTTTGGTTATGGTTTTGGTTAAGAAGACAAAAGCATCTATCCATGAAAATCAAGCAAAGTATGGATAGATAAGGTCATATTTTAGATGTAGGCAAATAGGCCAGTGCTTACTCTGGCCTTTTTTAAAAGCTTTTATTATCCACCTTCTGTATTTAATGCTAGACACATCATACCAAGGACACAAATCCTGCATCACCTGGAACTAAACTATTCCAAAAGCAGTAATATCAAAAAATGATTCACCAGAAAATTGTTACAAAATTGAATCTACCAAGAATTTGAATTAATCAACTTTGAATTTACTTCTGTTCCATGGCTGCTGTAAAGAATTCTGTTTCTTTTCAACAAGACTAAAGCATTAAGAAATCAGTATTTTTTAATGATATTTACAATTGGGAGCATATGGAACTTAATTTATACTTTCAATTTCTTTCCTTTACCCCACCCAAAGATTGAGCTTTATCAAAAAAAAATTAAAGTAACTAAACATTTTATTTCAAAAGAGAAGGAAATATCCCTCTGAAGTTGAGAAATGAATTATTATTTATCAGTAAATACCATTTTGTGAGATGCAAACATTCAAGTTGTTTATAGTTTGTTTTTAATGCAGTTTGAGTAAATGTAACCACTTCAACAAGATAGAGCATGAAAAACCAAAAGAAGCAATAGAAATGTTTGATTTGACAGAACCATTTCTTAAAATGACCCAATAGGCTTTCAAAAGGAAAACTCATGAGCATACATTTCCCTATTCATACTGCTGTAGTCATGGAGACCAATCTCTAGTGCATATAATGGTGTAACTTCACATCTTCCAACTCTACAAATTCCATTGTTACCATGGAGACTGACAGTCACTAGTCTTGCTATTCCTCAGTGTTCCCAAATACCACTGATAAGTCAGTGATGATTCCTCTCGCCTTTGGCACAATGAGGGCTTTTAGGCAATGCCAGGAAAACCCTTGGCATATTGCACTAAAATTTAACAATGCATTCCAAATAACAAAATCTGTGCACTAAACACTATGTAAAATAATTTTCTTTGAAAACATTTAGTTAACCTTTAAAACTATCAAAGCTAGTTCATAATTCTTGAATAAACACATTTTTTCTGTGGGGACTTTGGCTACTTTTTTAATTATACAGCTTTTTTTAGAGAACTTAATAAAATTAAAAATATGAACAAGTTTTTTTTTTAGGTTTTTGCAAGGCAAACAGGGTTAAGTGGCTTGCCCAAGGCCACACAGCTAGGTAATTATTAAGTGTCTGAGAACAGATTTGAACCCAGGCACTCCTGACTCCAGGGCCAGTGCTTTATCCACTACGCCACTTAGCCACCCCTGAACAATCAAGTTTCAAGCAAAACAAACTCAAACTTCTTTTAACAAAATTAAAATCAATGTTAACAAAATTATAATTGTATGGCTGTGTTTCTTTCTGATCCTTTTTTAGTCAATAGTTGTTAAAAATTTCATTGACACTATTCTTAATGAATATTAAACAATTATTTTCTTCTCTTGATTCTGCTTCTTTCACTTTTTAATCAATTCACAAAAGTTACTTTCCTTGCAGTCTTGATATTTGGAACTTCTAAAAAACAGAAATATTCCTTCATATAATATTTCTAATTTATTCATAACATTATATAAATAATTGATATTACATTATTATATTCTTAACTTTCCAGCTCGAGGAAAATAAGCAATTTCATGAAATAAACACTTATATTGGTTTTGTCATCATCACAAATATTCTATGTAGAAAAGTCCTTCCCTTCCTTTTAATCATATAACTAATGTGTCCCCCTATTTTTTAATGACAACAACTTTAGGAAGCATTCACTCTTCAACTGCAGTTAAAAAAAATCACAGACATTGAGGTAACATAGAATCATAGACAATGCTAACACAGAAACATTTAGATTCATTTAGGAAATGAAAGCAAATTCCTTCTTAGATAGATTAACAGAGGCAAAAAAAAGTCCTAAAGCCTCAAAGAAGCCTAAATTTAGATTATGGAAGTTCCTTTACTAAACCTAGGGGATCTATCTCCAGAATATGAAGAAGTATAATTATATTTCTACGTTTATCTTTTTTAATTTTTTTTTAGATTTTTTTTTTGCAAGGCAAATGGGGTTAAGTGGTTTGCCCAAGACCACACAGCTAGGTAATTATTAAGTGTCTGAGGTCGAATTTGAACTCAGGTACTCCTGACTCCAGGGCAGGTGCTCTATCCACTGCACCACCTAGCCACCACTATCTTTTTATTTTTTAAAAAAGAATCAAATAGTAGACAACTTTATTTCTGAAAAACAACTAGCAATAAAGTCGCTTCTTCAAAATTTTATTCAGAAAATACTAAAGCAATGTAGAAGATCAAGAAACCTAAATTACAGTACAGATTATCATCCTCAGACAAATTCACAGAGGACCAAAGGTAAAATAGTTGAAAGAAACTCTGTGTGACATTCTATCCTATTCTTCCAGGAAGTGAAAGATAGTCCTCTAAATTCACTCATCTCATTAACATAAACAATATTTATAGATGATATGACACATAAATAGAGAATCAGAATCTTAGAGTCTATACAACCTGTTCAAGATTAGATAATCTAATCCATAGCTATGTGGAACATTCCTTTGTATTTTCAATAAGGGATCATCCAGCTTCCATTTGAATACCTCAAGAAACCAGAAACCCTTTACCTCCTGATATAACCTATTTCATTTTGGGGCAATTCTATTAGTTGGGAAAGTTTCCCTTAACAAAAAGTTCTATTTTTTTCCTTTTACAGTTTCAGCCTATTACTCCTTTCTGGGGACTAATTTTGGGTCCAAACCAATTTCTGACAATATTTCAGATGTGAATAGGTCTATTATTTTGGGGTCCAAACCAATTTCTGTCAATACTTCAGACATTTGAGAATATCTATTATATCTCCCCTTAAATCTTAAGGCTAAGCATTTCAGATTAATCTAATTAATCATTACTCTCATTTACTAGACTACAGGGGCATTATAACTATGGGATTTCTTGATTAATAAAAGAGCATTATTGAAAAAAGAAACTGAAGTCAACAACTATCTAGTTATTCAAAGAAGCAAAGGAAGAACTGATGAATTGTATACTGTCATGATGAGATTTCCTTCTTTCTGATTTCCATTCCTATTCTCATATCTTTACAATTATAATCACTGAAAGAGCGGAACAATGAATGAAGACTAGTGAGGTCATGAAAAGTTTCTTTTTAAGATAAGTATGAATTTCATTAATAAAATATTTCTCTCTCCTTAAAAAGCAAAATGTCTCTTGGGGCATGGAAAAGAACTACTTATCTAAGCCAGTGTTCAGATGTGGCAACAATAGAGCAGCAGTACTACTCAATAACAAAATAACTGGATATACGAATGACTAGGTACTAATGATATCCCAACATCTACTAAATTTCTAAGCACTCATAATATGTGAGATAATCACAAATCAAACCAACAAACATGTTGAATCTATTATATGCCAGCTGATTGGACAGGGTGAAGACATTAATTCAGTTAGAGGAGAAAGGGGCTCATGTGGAATATAAGGTCTGGGCTGAATTTTGAAGAAAAGGAAAAGGATAGTAGAGAATGAATTTCAGGAATGTAGGAAGAGCCTGAGAAAATTACAGAGATGGTTCATGAAATATTGTTTGTCAGATACAATAACAAAGTCATTTTTAATGAACTAAAAAGTAAGTATAGAGAGCTAATAAGTTTGGACAGTAGGATGAAGCCTGGTTGTGAAAGGTTTTAAATGCCAAGGAGGTTGTATATGAAGTTAGAAGTATAGTAAGAGGGAAAAAATAAAGATGAGGGTTGAAAAGGGGTCAAAGTGGTAGTAGCTGTGTAAATAAACAGGAGACAGATGGAAAATATACTAAACAGGTAAAAATGGCAAGATTTCATTTCTCAAACCAAATATCCTATCAAGACTGATAAGTTAAAAATGGCTCTGCAGTTGTGAATTGGAATGACTGGAAATATGATAGTGACCTTGACTGAATAGGAAAACTCAGAAAAGAGATGGGTCAGGGGA
Organism: Macrotis lagotis; assembly: GCF_037893015.1. Lineage (NCBI taxonomy): Eukaryota > Metazoa > Chordata > Mammalia > Peramelemorphia > Peramelidae > Macrotis > Macrotis lagotis. The sequence goes on along the minus strand of NC_133666.1, from coordinate 106,843,849 downwards.
CGGGGTGAGGGGGGAATAATGAGTTCTATTTTCAGACATGCTGAATTTAAGATGCATGCTGAACACAAAAAAAGGCCTTCAGAATTTGATGAAAACTTTATAAAAAATATTTTTATATATCTTTTCCTTAAGCCTAATTCTTTCTACCAAAAAAAGACTAATCTGTAAATACATTTTTTCAAAAATAATGATAATTTGACTGTTCGCCACTCAGGGGATGCTTTGGGAAGTGAAGGTGGAAAGTGGAAGGTGTATATGGATGAAAAAAAATAAAAATAAATTTTAAAAAAGAGATGGTTATAGAATATCCAATTCAAAATGTCCCATAAGTGCTTGGAGATATAACTCTAAAGGTCAGGAGGTTAGGACTGATACACAAATCAGGAAAATATTTTTATAGAGATGAGATTAAACCTCTGAGAGATTAGGTCACTGAGAGTATATAAAGAAGAAAAATACGCCCAAAAAAGAACCTTGGGAGTACCTAGGTAGGAAACTGAGAAATAGTGATCTAAAAAGTAAGTAAACCAAGAGAGAAAAATGTCAGGGAAACACAAGAGAAAACAAGAAGAACTGAGGGTAGTAAATAGTGTCACAAGCTTCAGAGAATTCAATAAAAGCAATGATTGAGAAATTATCCTTAAATTTGACAATTTTAAAAAAAATCACTGATAAATTTGGAGAGAAGATTCTATGTGAAAAAATGAAAGCCAAATTGCAGAGGATTCAGAAGGGGCAGGAAAGGAAGTAGGGATTATGAAAGAGAGAATTCTTTAGGTTTTTGACTGTGAAAGGAGGACCATTTTGAGGATTTTGTAATGAACAGAGACCTGGGCTTTTTTTGTAGGGTATGAGGAAAGGCCCAGTAACTAAGGAGATATTAAATAATGATCATATCCAAATAGGATTTTAGAATGCACATAACAGTGCTTAAAAAAATCATCTGCTGGATTAGAAATCAATCTGTGATATTTTCATTTATTTATTTCAGTCTTGTGAAATCAATTATTGTCCAAAGAAATGTTTCATTTATTAAAAACTGCTATGACTCCATTATACCCGCTAAATGAGGGTGCTCAAATTATAAAAACCTGTACACACACATAACCACACACATATATACACACAGGGTTAAAATAAATAGAAAGAAATCAGATTCCTTTTTACATTTCCTCTAAGTTACCATGAGCTTCCCAAGGGAGGTCAAGTCTAACAGCTTGAGGAGCAAACTATCTGCAGTCTGGCACCAAGGTTAAAACTGGTTTTACTGTTGTCACAGAGAAATAAGAATCACAAATCTAAGGAACTTCTCTAAGTGAACAACAACCTCCCCTGCAAAAAAGAGCATCTCATTCTGGTTTGACACAAACAAAAAGGGAAGTTTTTAGAGAAAAATGAAGGGTCAGATGTTTAAGCTATTAAATTAGTAAAAGCATTCTTTTTTGATATTTTATTGTTCCAAATACATGTTATGAAAGTTCTTTCCAAAATTCATCCATATGCATATTTTTTGCAAGGCAAATGGGGTTAAGTGGCTTGCCCAAGGCCACACAGCTAGGTAATTATTAAGTGTCTTAGACTGGATTTGAACCCAGGTACTCCTGACTCCAGGGCTGGTGCTTTATCCACTACACCACCTAGCTGCCCCATATACATATTTTTAAGTTACAAAATTTCCCTTCATCCTCCCTTCCTACCTCCGTCCCCTCAGGGGTGAACTGTCAAGTTAACATTGTACATACATATTTTAATAAACATATTTACAGATTAGACATTTTCAGTATGAGGAATTAGGATTAAGGGAAAGAGTTGCATAAGAGATAATTTTTATAAAGTATTCATCAGATTCTGAAGGATTTGTTTTGTTTTGTTTTGTTTTGTTTTTCTTCTTCTGTGTGGAGATAGCCAGTCTAATACAGTTGTCCTAGCTCTCTGAACTGCTAAAAGGAGATGCTTCGATCAAGGTTGATCATCTCACACTTAATGTGTACATAGTTCTCTTGGTTCTGCTCCCTTAGCTCAGCATTAGATCCTGTTACTCATTCTAGGCTTCTCTAGAGTCTGACCATTTATGGTTCTTATAGAACAATAATATTCTATGGTTTTCATGTACCATAACTTGTTTACTCATTCCCCAATTGATGGGCATCCCCTCAATTTTCAATTCTTTGCCACTACAAAAAAGAGCTGCTGTACAAAACCAGAAGATTGTACATCCTAACAGCAACACAGGGTTGATGATCAATCTTAATGGATTTGCTTATTCCATCAGTGCAACAATCAGGGACAATTTTGGGGTATCTGCAATGGAGAATACCATCTGTATCCAGAGAAAAAATTGTGGAGTTTGAACAAAGACCAATGACTATTACCTTTAATGTGAAAATAAAAGTTATCTTATTATCTAATTTTGCAATCTCATATATTTTTTTCCTTGAAGATATGATTTCTCTCTCAACACATTCAATTTAGATCAATGTACAGCATGGAAACAATGTAAAGACTATCAGACTGCCTTTTGTGAGGAGTGAGGGGGAGGGAAGTGAGATTGGGGGAAAATTGTAAAACTCAAAAATAAATAAATAAATAGAGAAGAAAAAAAGAGCTGCTAGAATATTTTGGAATATGTGGAACTTTTTCCCATTTTTTTAATGCTTCATTCTGGATATAGGCTTAGATTTGGAATTGTTTGGTTAAAGGGTATGAACATATTAATCACTCTTTGGGCATAATTCTGTATTGCTCTCTAGAATGGTTACAACCATTCACAACTCCACCAGAAATGCATCAATATTCCAATCCTCCCACAACCTCTCCAGCACTGATCATTTTCCCTTTTTTCTTATCTTAGCCAATCTAATAGGTGTGAGAAGGTAACTCATGTTTGTTTTAATTTGCATTTCTCCAATCAATAATGATTTGGAGCATTTTTTCGTATGTTTATATTTTGCTTTAATTTCTTCATTTGAAAGCTGTCTAGTTTTGACCATTTATCAATTGGAGAATGATTTGTAACTTTATAAATTTGATGCAGTTTTTGAATTGAGACTTATCAGAACTCCTAGCTGTAAAGATTATTTTCCAGCTTTCTGCTTTCCTTCTAATTTTGACAGTATTGGTTTTATTAGTGTAAAAACTTTTAAAATTTAATATAGCCAAGATAATTCATTTTGCAATTTATAATGTTCTTTATTTCTTGTTTGGTCATAAATTTGTCCCCTTTCCATAGATCTGATAAGATGGAGTATTTTGGGTCAATTAATTTATCTGTGTTACACTTAATGTCTAAATCTTGCACCCATTTTGACTTCATTTTGGTATAGGGTACAATATATGGGTCTATGTCTATCTAGTTTTTGCAATTTTTCTCCAGTTTTCCCAATAATTTTTGTCAAATAGTGAGTTCTTATTGAAGAAACTGATGTCTTTGGATTTGTCAAATAGTAAATTGCTCTAATCCTTTACTGAGGTTTCTTTTGAACCTATCCTAATCCACTGAACCATTACTCTATTTCTTAACCAGTACCAGGCAGTTTTGATGACTGCCACTTTAGTGTATAGTTTCAGATCTTATAGAGCTAGGTTACCTTCCTTTACATTTTTTTCATCAGTTCCTTTGCTTTTCCTTGACCTTTTGTTGCTCCAGATGAATTTTGTTGCTGTTTTTTTCTAGCTCAGTAAAATAGTTATTTGGTAGTTTGATTGGTATAGCACTGAATAAGTAATTTAATTCATGTATAATCATCATTTTTATTATATTAACTCAACCCAACCATGAACAATTGACATTGTTCCAATTATTTAGATCTGACTTTATTTAGGTGAGAAGTATTTTATAATTATATTCATATGGTTTCTGAGTTTATCTTGGGAGGTAGATTCCCAAGTATTTAATGTTGTCTATAGTTATTTTAAATGAATTTTCTATTTTTATCTCTTGCTCTTGGGATTTGTTGTTCATTTATAGAAACACTGACAATTTATGTGAATTTATTTTGCATCCTGGTAATTTGCTGAATTTGTTAATTGTTTCTAGGAGGGGTTTCTTTGATGATTTTCTCTGGTTCTCTAGGTATACCAACCATGTCATCTGGAAAGAGTGAAAACTTTGCTTCCTCATTGCCAATTCTGACTCCTTCAATTTCTTTTTCTTCTCTTATTGCTAAAGCTAGAATTTCTAAAACTTTACTGAATTGTAATTGTGATAATGGGCATCCTTGTTTCACCCCAGATTTTATTGGAAATGTATCCAGTTTATTCCCATAACATATAATAGTTGTTGATGGTTTTTAGATGGTTTCTATTCATTATTTTTAAGGAAAACCCCATTTATTCCTAACTTTCTACTGTTTTTTAATAGAATGGAAGTTGTATTTTATCAAAGGCTTTTTCAGCATCTATTGAGATAATCATATGATTTCTGTCAGTTTTGCCATTGATATGTTCAATCATGTTGAGGGTTTTTCTAATATTGAACTATCCCTGCCTACCTGGTATAGATCCTACCTGATCATGGTGTACAATCTTAGTAATAACTTGCTATACTCTCATTGCTAAATTTTTAAGATTTTTGCATCAATATTCATTATGGAGATTGGTCTATAATTTCTATTGTCTATTTTGGTTTTTTCTGGTTTAGGTATCAGCACCATGTTGGTATCATAAATGAAATTTGGAAAAATCACCAGTTTTTTAGAATAGGAATTACTTTTCTTCAAATGTTTGGAAGAATTCACTTGTAAATCCATCTGGCTTATTGATGGTTTCTTCAATTTCTTTTTTCTGAAATGGGGTTATTCAAATATTTTATTTCTTCTTTGGTTAATCTGGGAAGTTTGTATTTTTGTAAATATTCCTCCATTTCACTCAGGTTATCCAATTTATTGGCAAAGTAGCTCTGAATCATCTCTTTAATTTCCTCCTCATTGGTGGTTAGTTCACCTTTCTTGGTTTTTGATACTGGTAATTTGGTTAACTTCTTTCTTTTTTTTTTAAATCAAATTAACCAAAGGTTTCTCTATTTTATTGGCTTTTTCATAAAACCAACTCTTAGTTTTATTTATAAGATCAATGATTTTCTTGCTTTCAATTTTATTAATCTCTCCCTTGATTTTCAGAATTTCTCATTTGGTATTTTATCTTTAATTTGCTCCTTTTCCCTAGCTTTTTTAGTTGATCTCTTCTTTCTCTATTTTATTCATTTAGAGATATAAAGTTTCCCCTCAAAACAGCCTTGGCTTGGGGTGGCTAGGTGGTATAGTGGATAGAGCACCAGCCCTGGAGTCAAGAGTACCTGAGTTCAAATCCAGCCTCAGACAATTAATTACCTAGCTGTGTGGCCTTGGGCAAGCCACTTAACCCCATTGCCTTGCAAAAAAAAAAAACTAAAAAAAAACTGCCTTGGCTGCATCCCATAAATTTTGGTATGTTGTTTCATTGATATCATTTTCTTAATATAATTATTGATTATTTCTATTATTTGCTGTTCAATCCACCCATTATTTAAGATAAAGTTATTTAGCTTCCAATTAGTTTTTGGTTTTTCTTTCCATGACCCTTTATTACACATAATTTTTTATTACATCATGGTCTAAGTATGTATTTGTTATTTCTGCCTTTCTGCATTTGATTATAAGACATGGGAAAATATTGTAAAATTAAAAATAAATAAAATCTTTCTATAAAGAAGAACAGTTGTCTTTCCATAATATGCTGCTGTTGTTTGTTCTTCCTGCTAGAAGAAGACCAAAATGATTTAGCATTATTGGACAGTGTATCTGGCTGTGGCTGAATATACAAAAAAAGAGCTATTGGTTGGGCACAAATAGTCCATATGACTATTTAAGAGGGAGCTGTCTCTAAATTTCACATCTCAGCTTTCTTCTAAGTTACTGCAATTCTGCTCTGCTCATAGAGCACAAGACCACATGGAAGATATTAGCATAGGATCATCTAGTATCAGAGTTGACTTTCATAGTAATGTTGTGAGGAGCATCAAAAAAGGAGGAAAAGATAACTCATGATGCAGTTGGGGCACCAGAAATTAATCAGAGACTCATAGTCCAACCTCCTTATTTTATAGTTTAATAAATTGTAGTCATAGAAAGGTGAAATGAGTTGCCATCATACTGATAGTAAATGACACAATAAGAATTTGAACCCAAGTCTTCTGAATCCAGAACTTGTCAATGATTATTTGGTGTTCCTCCTCAAGTAATCCTTGCCACCCTATTTCCTACATAGGTTTTGTAAAATATTAACCAGTATTTAATAGAAAGGGTTTCTACAATTGGAATTTTCAAAATTCACAATTTACCTTAATATTTTGGAGAGTCTTTATGACTATTCTAATCATCTAGAGAAATATCCCTTGAAAAGAGGTCAGGATAAGTTGACCTAAAGGATAAGCACTCTACAGGCAGCTTTGAGGTATATACCAGTTAACCATATTCTACAATGGCCACATGTAGCCCTCAAAGTCCATTCATGTGACATTGTTACATTTCATTATTATACTAATTGGTAATATGGGTTACATAGTAGTCATAAATAAATATTATATTCTATATGCTGACTTCGACAAGTTTTGTTGGGTGAAGTTGGGGGATAGCCCAAAAGAGCTAAAAGATTGGACAGTCATGCTCTACATTGTATCAAACTCAGATCACTAAATTCCAGATTAGGAGTGTCAGGAATTTTAATTAAGACATTAACCCATATTAAATATTTATTTATTCACAAAAGAATATTTATATCTTCTAAGTTCAAGAAAATTAATGCAAGAAAGTTAACTTAAGTATGTATATGTGTGTATATAAACTCACATAAACTTACATAGTCAGAAGCAATTTCTTTTTAGAGTGAGTTATTTTCCTAGACACAGTATGGCAATCAACCAAGAAAAATCAATTGTTTGGTGTATCTGAGTGTATATAGCTTGTGCATATAGCATGGAGTTCTGTTTGTGTGTGTGCATTAAATAAAATCTCTCTAGGAAAATCACCAATTGGGGCAGCTAGGTGGCCCAATGATAGAGCACCAGCCCTGGAGTCAGGTGTACCTGAGTTCAAATCTGTCCTCAGACACTTAATAATTGCCTAGCCATATGACCTTGGGCAAGTCATTCAACCCCATTGCCTTAAATAAAATTGTTTTAAAAAGAAAAAAAAGGAAAATCACAATTAGTGAAAATGCACTTTGTTTGGCACAAGTTGTCTTCATGAATTCAGTCATTCATTTAATATAGTTATCTCTAACTTCCAGCTAATTAATGATATCTTGGAGGCATTCTTGAGTATCCTCTCTCTTAGATTATTGGCATATCCAGTCTGAAAAATCATTTCAGATGGCAACCCAAACTATACCTGCTAAGCCTCTTTCCAAAAATGTTATGAACTCAATGAAACTGTTAAAATATATGTTATGTATCACCACCTCTTATAAAATGTCTTTTACTCTGGCAATGCCAGGTTCCTCATAGTCCATACTCCTCATACTCTAGAATCATTCTAGATTCCTGGCCTCTACTTTAACCTTTAGTCGTTTAACCCAAGGATGATTTTTAAAAGGGAAAAGGTAATCACCATGAGATAACCTGAATTTATGTAGAATATTATACATACTTGTCTCATTTCCTCTTTTGATAGATTTATTAAACTGGTAGACTGGAGATGTGCTAGGGATAAAATATTCTAGCATTTCAGTCAATGATCTCAAAGTTTTCCAGATATCTTTATAGAAAAGATGAGATTGTACAGAGTAGAAGAGCAATATTGGGGGATTTAATTTCTGGGTCCAAAATTTGGTGAATAATGGATCAAAGTTAGTCTGGAGGAAACTGTTGGACTTGTTCTGTTAAGAATGTTTTAGTGAGTTGAATGAAGGCAATGAAAGTGTAATGCAGATGGCACAAAACTTGGAAGCACATCTAAAATGCTGGATGACAGCTGAGAGGGAGGGAGTGCTAGTAAATATTTAACAATCAGCCCTCCGAAAAGTTATGTGACACAATTTTAAGATATTATTAATGTTTTTTCTTAACTTCCTTAAGCTTAGACAATCAAAAAAATAAACTGATAAGTAATGTCTCATCATTTCCAAAGTTTTAAGATTTAATATTCACACAGAACATTTTTCATGAATCTGACTGAGTCTGTTGACTTTCCTGAATGACAGAATTCAAAAGGAACTAAAAAATTAGAACTATAAGCCATATGTAGTAAAATTAAATTTAATGAAGGTGAATAAAATCCTATACAAAGGTTCAAATAATTAACCAGGGGATGAAGAAGATACAACTAGATGATACTCCATATTAAAAAAAAATGATCTAGGGGTTTTAGGGGAATACCATTTCCTGTTTTTCTTAGTGATTGAAATTGTTGGCAAAATAGTTGAAATGTTGATATATTTTAAGTGCTTTGAAGTTCATATTAATACTTTCTGATCCATATCCACAGCATTTATGAGATACATGTGGAAGTATGGTAGGCACTTTTGATGCAAATGAAAACCTAAAGCTTCCAAACAATTCTTGTCTGAAACAGATATTATTGATATAGACAAGCATTTAACAATCAAAGAAAAATGGTCATATGTTAAACATATATAGATAATACTTAGAAGGGTGTGATGTGTTTATCAAACACATTTTATTCTCTTAGAAAGCAAAACACAAACAAAAAGACAGCTAAGTGCCTTTCATTGGTAGCAAGTGAAGAAGGGGGATGTGTTTTTATTAAAGTAAAACAATGACCATGAAGTCAGGAAGACCGGAATTCAAATCTGGTCTCAAACACTAACTAGGTGTGTGAACCTGGCCAAGTCACTTCAACCTGTTTGCCTCCTCATCTGTATTTTTTATGAAGAAAACCCCAATGGGGACATGACAAATGACAACACCAATATCAATTGTTTTAGAAAAGGTAAGTTCTATTTAAGAAAAATTAGTAGTGAATAGAAATACATGAGGTAGTCAACCTACAGGAAGGTCAATCAAAGCAAGCAAGCAAGGAGGCAGGAAGGCAGGAAGAAAGATGCATGGGAAAGAAGGAAGAAACAAATATTTATTAAGCACCTATTATGTACCAGGACCTGTTCTTTACAATGTCTACTTGGTCCTTAAAAACAACTCTAGGAAGCAGATGCTATTATCTCAAGTTTGCTACTGAGGGAACCATTACAGAGGATTAACTATTTGTCCAGGGTCACACAACTATAAGTATCTGAGGTTAGATTTGAACTTGGGTCTTTTTGACTCTAAATCCTTTACTCATCTAGTTGTTCAGTAGAAATGGGATAATCAGATGATGAAGTGAATGTTTAATAAATTCACTTTTAATGAGTAGCAAAAGTTGGAGATAAAAAAATGAGACTGATTAAAGTTACTTTTGAAACAAGAGCTTGAAAATGATTGTCCTGTTTCATTATATAATAGAAAGAAAATATAAGTACAAAAAAAGGAGAGTAGAGCAGTGGGTAAAAACAGACTCTGGAAAAAGACATTGAGGAGTAATTCTTGATGCAATCCTGATCAGGGAGTTTATCAAGTATTCACTTTTCACATTCAAACCTTCACTTTGATTATTTTTTGAAGAATCACTATTATATCTAGAAATTTTACATATTCAAATCTTTACAAGACATAGAACATTTCAGCTAACAAGTGTCTCTTAAAAGCCACATGATAAAACATGTGAAAAGAAATTAAATCCTAACATATTTAGACCATACACTTTCTTCTTGCTTTTCATTGGAAGCAACAGATTTTAGTTACTAATGATTCTTATGAACTGAAATATTTTAAAATCAGAGAGCATAAGCTTCAAGTATGAACCCTTCTTATTTTTATCTGTATAGATGAGAAATATTCTGCCCAAGGTTGTATTCTGAGAAAGGATGATGAGGATAATATGTCCTTCAAATACCTACCTGTTATATGACATAAAAACACCTTGTAATTCAACAAGTGTCACTTAAATTGATCAAAACAGTTGCAGCTTGCCAGGCTATTGTCTATTACTTATGGGGGATGTGGGGACGGGATGGAATGACAGAGTTTTTTCAACCACCCAACTCTACTCACTTTGTTACCAAGAGGAACTTTTGTTTCATTTGTCATTTATTAAATGGAAATTATATTTCATTGATGGAGGGGAGGGAAAGGTTAAGGAGGGTAATATGGATTTTTGATTTACTGGAGGTACCAGTGAAGTCCCATTCTTTACCAAAATGTTATGTATTTTTTAGTCTTAAGTAGTAGCCTATACCATTGAGATATGAAGTGTTTTGCCCAAGGTTACAGGGCTAGTATGTGTTAGAAGTGGGATTTCTTATATTTCTTCTTCTTATAAACTTTGCCATACAACTTCTATCTATTTCCAAATGCGAAGGACTCATGTAGTAATATCAATACAATGTGGCTAAATATTCCTGAATTTTAAAAAAAATACTATCATTGCTGGTAATCAAAAAAAGGATTTCAATATATGATAAAATGTATCTCCACTTAGATTACCATCATTTTGTACTTATTACTGTATTTTATTATAGCCAAAGTTATGCAACTATCTCTCTAGAAGGTATTGGCAAGGAATAATGAATTCTTTTAATAAAAATATGTATCTTATTAACTAATTTCAATTTCTTTCTGACATGAAGAGCATTTAATGAAATCAGATTACTAAATCTTTAGTTTTCATTCTCTTCTCAAAAGAAGACTGTCATCCTATCATTAGATTGTCTGATGCATTACTTCTTAACAAGTATGATTCATGAAAGCTAAGATCAGTTAAGTATTATATTTAATAGCAAGGTAGCATCAAATATTTACTGAATTTTAAAAAACCTGTCAAGTGATAATTTTGCTGGCCTTTTTTCTATCACTAGGGTTTCTAAAAAGGTTTTCTCACTGAAGGTTTCCATTAGGAATAATTATAATTTTAACAGAATCACTTCTGATCACTAGTCACATAGTCTTTTAAACAAGTAACAGTTTGAAGACATTATGCAACTTGAAATGTAATTACCTAAAAACAAAACTGGAAAAACCTACACACCCTGGGTGCCCTAGTTAGAGAGGATTTCTGTAGGTTTATATTTTGACATCACATGAGAGAGAAAGACATAGATTATCACCTTTATATATTCCTTAAAGTTCTTGGTCTTTGTAGTATCCTTCAAGTTATATCAGGGATTAATTAAGATGGCAAACATCCTATTAAATCAACTCTCTAAATCTTAGCTGATCAGTGGAACTGCCCCAGTTCTCTATTCCATTTTAGTCCCTTAGGCTAAACAGTTAATAAGAACTGATGGTACAAAAGGACATTCAAAATGTCCTCATAAGTTATAGTCTTTCCTCCCCCACCCAATTCCTACAATAATAATAAGCTAGGAAAGAAAGTTTTATTTTTGCTGAGGTTCATATAATTAGCACCTGTCTAAACAAAACAATACCAAGTCTATAGGCTCATATATATATATATATATATATATATATATATATATATATATATATATATGAGTCCATATATATACTTTTGTGACTGACTTTGTTTTTGTTTTACTTTTAAAGAGTAGGTAGGGGGCGGCTAGGTAGTGCAGTGGATAGAGCACCAGCCCTGGAGTCAGGAGTACCTGAGTTCAAATCAGGCCTCAGACACTTAATAATTACCTAGCCATGTGGCCTTGGGCAAGCCACTTAACCCATTTGCCTTGCAAAAACCTAAAAAAAAAGAGTAAGTAGATTCAGATAATTTAGAGGAAGAGTTTTCCTTTGTTTGGGGTTTGGGTTTTGCCAAACTTCAAGAGAAGTGCTGCAATTATACAATGTATTTCCAAAAATAAAATCCAAAGTAATTTTAGTCTATCTAGTTTCACTTTCTTCTATAGTAGATGATTAGATGGGTCAGCATTTCTTAGAGACTGCAAAAAAATTTTTTTTTAGATGAGGGAATTTCATCAGTGTAGAGAACACCCCATATGGAAATACTCTCTAAATTGAAAATTAGCCTTGTTGCCATTATTATACTGTAATAAGCATTTATTTATTGCTGTTCAGTCATTTCCAATCACACCCCATTCTTCATGAGGTCATTTAGGTTTTCGTGGCAAAGATACTGGAGTGGTTTGCCATTTCCTTCACCAGATGAGGTAAACAGGCTTAAGTGACTTGCCCAGGGTCACACAATTAGTGATTCTCTGAGTTCTGATTGAACTAGGAAGATGAGTTGTCCTGATTCCAGACCTAGTAGTCTCTCCACTGAAATCACCTAGTTGTCCCTTGGTGCCATCTAGTCATCACCTGAGTGTGTTGAGAAAGTAGAAAGAGGTTAAAAAGGTCTTAGATAGAGTCTTCTTGTACAGCCCTAATTAGGGTGTGGAGTATAGAAGTGATCCATCAAAGAATTCTAAGAAGGAATAAGTTTTTTCAAAAGAGTGGGAGGATGACATTTCTGAATGGAATTTAAAAAACCCAGAAGAACAAAGAGAAAACAAAACTGTCACCCCTTGCAAAAGATAGTATGATATACTTATAGCATGCTAGAGAATCAACTAAAAAAACAACTAAAACAATTAACTTAAGCAAATTTATAGGATAATCCACACATATCAGAATTTCTATATATTAACAACAAAATCCAGCAGCAAGAAATAAAAAAAAAGAGAAATTCTATTTAAAATAACTGCAGTCAGGGCAGCTAGGTGGCGCAGTGGATAGAGCACCGGCCCTGGAGTCAGGAGTACCTGAGTTCAAATCTGACCTCAGACACTTAATAATTACCTAGCCGTGTGGAGTTAGGCAAGCCACTTAACCCCATTGCCTTGAAAAAAAAACTAATTAAAATAACTGCAGTCAATATGAAATACTTGGAAATATACCTTCTAAAATACACCCAGGGATATATGAACACAATCACAAAACATTTTTCAAAGACAGATCTAAACAACTGGAGAAATATTAGCTGCTCTGTATGGACTGAGTCAATAATAAAAAATGCTTACTGTACCTAAGTTAATTTACTTATTTAAGGATCATAACAAATTACCAAAAAAAATTATCTCATCAAGCTAGGAAAAATAGCAAAATCATTCATTTGGAAAAATAAATGGTTAAGAATATCAATGGAACTGATGAAAAAGAAATGGAAAGGAAAACAGCCTGTACTTACAAAATTCAAACTATATTACAAAATAATAATCATTGAAAAAGCCTGGTACTTACTGAAAAATAGAGAGGTGGATCATTGGAATAGATTAGATACACACTAAAAAGTGATAAATGGGTACAGTAATCTAGTACTTGATAAACCTGGAAATTTAAACTTTAATGGTAAGAACTCAACATTTGACAAAAATTGCTAATGAACACTGGAAAGAAACAAGGCATAAACCAACATCTCACAACATATACCAAGTTAAGGTTAAAATGCATAAATGATTCAGATATAAACAATGACAGGGATAATTTAATTAGGGGAACATAGGAAAATATATCTGTCAGATCCATGACTAAGGGGAGAATTTATGACCAAACAAGAGATTGAGAGGATGATGGAAAGTAAAATCAATAATTTTGGTGACATGAAATTAAAAAAGGTTTTATAAAACAAAAACTAATGCAATTCATATTAGAAGGAAAAATGGAAACCAGGGGAAATTTTTGTAGTAAGTTTTTCTGACAAAGGCCTCAAATATATAGAATTACTAACCCAAATTTGTAAAAATAAGAGTCATTCTGCAGTTGACAGAAGATATAAATAGGAAGTTTGCACACAAAAAAATTAAAGCTATTAATACTTGAAAAAATGCAATTAATCACTGCTGATGAAAGAAATGTAAACAAAAACAATACTCTCAGTCATTAATTTGACTAAAATGACAGAAAAGGAAAATTATAAATCCTGGAAGGGATGTTCAAAAATTGGGACGTTGACACCATACTAGTGGAGTTATAAATTGGTTCAGTCATTCTGGAAAACTATTTGGAACTACATCCAAAAGGTTATAAAATCATGTGCTCCCTTAGACCCAGCAATAACCCCACTTGATCTGTATCCCATAGAAATCAAAGAAAATACAAAAATATTTATAGCAATTTTTTTGTGGTGGCAAATAATTAGAAATCAAAGTGGTCTATTAATCAACAAATGACTGAATAAATTGCTTTATATGATTGTGAATATTATTGTGTTATAAAAAATTATGAGCAGAATGGTTTCAGAAAAACTTGGGAAGACTTAAATGAACTCATGCAAAGGAAAGTGAATATTTAGCTTATATGATCAAGACAATAATTCAAGACAATTTCAAAGTACCCTAAATGAAAAATTATATCTACCTCTAGAGATAGAATCGATTCAGATATAAATTGATACACTTCTTAAACTTTATTCTTATTTTTTATTTTATTTTTCTTCTCTTTTAAAGCATAGTTAATATAAGAATGTTTAGCCTGCCTGTACATGTATAATCCATGTCAAATACCTTGTCTTCTGAAGGAGGAGGATGATGAGAAATGGAAAAAAAGAATTTGGAACTCAGGTTTTAGAAAATTATTGTTAACATATTTTACATGTAATTGGGAAATATTTAATGAACCAAATAAAGGATCAATGACAACTTGGAGGCAGATCTCTAGGGGAGTGCTACAAGATACTGGGCTTCATTATGTTGCTTTCAATATTCTATCAAGTGATTTGGATAAGGCAGAGAGATGCAATGCTGATTACATCTGCAAATGAAGCAGACCTAGAAAGGATAGCTAACATATTGCATGACAGAATCAGGATCCAAAAAAATTCTGAGGGAATGAGATTCTTATAAGGTGGAATTAAGAGAGATAAAATTACGTTGTAAACATTGACTATGAAAATTGATGATGGCAAGGCTAAATAATAGTTAATGTGAAAAGATAAGATATATAAGGGTTATTTTTAGAATGTGTTTGTAATGCATGTACCCATATAAAAAGGTAAAGGAGGTAGAATTAGAGTCAGAAGACACAGATGAAATCCTAGTCCTAACCCTATCTGGGTCTCACTTTCCTCATCTGTAAAATGGAAGGATATATAGATGACCTTAAAAATTCCTTCCATTTCTAAATCTAAGCTTCTATAATAAAGCAGATCAGGAATAAAGTAAATGAAATTTAATTAGAATGATGAATTTGGATCAATAGTTTAACTGATGAAAAAACATTTTTCCCCCTTTTTGGTTCTTCACTGTGTCAATGTTGACCAATAAATGGTTCCCTCACCAAGGCTCAGTTCAGTGACTTCCTCCTTTGGAAAACCTCCCTGAACTCAGTAGTTGTTTGTGGTCTCTCCCTCTACAAATTCTATTGTATTGATATGCTTAAGCAGCTATATTCATGAAAGTAGAATGTATTCTCCTCAAAAGCAAGGGCTATGTTTCACTCTATTTATTATCTACTCTACCTAGCAGAGTTGCAAGTAGATAAGTGTTTATTCAGTTTAACTCAACAAGAGCCTATTAACAACAAAAAATCATTTATGAAAAAACAACTGAGTGAAAAATTAGACAATATCGAAGAAAATTTAAATAAAGCAAGGAGGTTTCCTGTGCTGTCAAAAAATCAAATACTGAAAAATATTTTCTACACTCAACTTAAAGTTAAAACTCAAATTAGCCTTTAAAAAGGTCTGAGCTTTCATGGAAAACAGATTACTCTGTATCCTGAGCCCTTTCATTTGACTTTATATTTGGTAAGTTGTCTATCATACTCCTATATTGTCTGATAATTTTCAATTTCATTTAAGTCTTCTTCCTTTACATTATAATAGGATATTTCCTCTGCATGAAATCCCTTTTAGATCTACATCACATAGACACTCATGACTTATCCATGAGACTGCTATCCAATGGTATGAAACTGGCTATAACTCTACTTGAGAGAAAGATTCTAATAACTCTCAAGACTGTAACTCTCTAAGATAGAATATACTTAGCTAGAAGTGGATAGATATTCAGAATTTTCTATGACTCAGATAGAATGATTTAAAAACACCTCCTCCTTAAAAAAGGGGGGTACAGGAAGGAGATGGGAGGAGGGAGGGGATTGAAAGTTTAAAGAGGTAAATCTCATTCCATTAAGAGGTACAAAATACCTATGATAATAGAGGGGGGAAAGGAAGGCGATGAGAAACACCTGAATCTTCTCATCAGACTTGGCTTAAAGTTAACTTACACACATAATCAATTAACTTTAAAAAAAAGTCCAACCTTTCAATATTAAAAGGGGAAAAGGGGGAAAGGGAAAAAGGGGAGGGGGGACAGAGAAAGGAAGGGGGAGAAAAAAGAGGAACTAACAGAAGGGAGGGAAGGGAAATGGGAAAAAAGGAAAGGGGAAATAAAGGGGAGGGTGAATATAGGAGGGCAAACACACTGAAGGGGTAGTATTCAGAAAAAAATACTGGGGATAAAAGGGGGTAAAGGGGGAAAATACAAAGATAATATGGGAGGGGGCAATAAAGAGTTAGTAAGTATAACTTTGAATGTGAATGGGATGAACTCTCCCTTAAAACGTAAGTGAATAGCAGAGTGGATTAAAAACCAGAATCCTACAATATGCTGCTTACAAGACACTCATTTGAAGTAGAGAGATACATATAGAGTAAAGGTAAAAGGTTGGAGCAAAGTATATTTTGCTTCAGCTGAAATAAAAAAAAAGCAGGAGTAGCAATCCTTATCTAAGACAATGAAGCTGCAAAAATAGATAGCATTAAAAAAGATAAGGAAAGAAACTATATCCTCCTAAAAGATACCATAGACAATAAAATGATGTAAATACTGAATATGTATATTATATTATATATTATATAACATATAATACCCAATGGGATAGCATCCAAATTCTTAAAGGAGAAGCTGAAAGAACTACAGGAAGACATAGACGGCAAAACTCTTCTAGTGGGAGACCTCAACCTACCACTCTCAGATCTAGATGAATCAAAGCACAAAATAAGCAAGAAAGAAGTTAAAGAGGTAAATAGATTGTTAGGAAATCTAGATATGATATATTATGGAGGAAACTGAATGGGGATAAAAAGGTACACCTTTTTCTCTGCAGGACATGGCACCTATACAAAAACTGAGCATGTACTAGGGCATAAAAATCTAATGATCTGCAGAAAGGCAGAAATAGTGAATACATCTTTCTCAGATTACAATGCAATAAAAATCATATGCAATATTGGGCCAGGGAGATAGGGACCCAGAACTAATTTGAAACTGAATAACCTCATTTAAAAGAATGAGTGGATCAAACAACAAATTATAGAAAGAATTAATTGTTTTATCCTAGATAATGACATTAATGAAACAACATAACAAAACCTATGGGATTCACTCAAAGCAGCTGTCAGGGAATATATTATATTTTTAAATACTTATTACATGAATAAATTAGAGAAAGAGGAAATCAATGAACTAAATATGCAACTAAAATATTAGAGAAAGAACAAATTAAAAACCCCAATTAAATACCAAATTAGAAATTATAAAAATTAAAGGAGAAATTAATAAAAGCAAAAGCAAAAAAATTGTATTGAATAAATAAAACCAAAAATTAGTTTTATGGGAAAAAACAATAATTGATAAACCTCTGGTCAATTTGATTTAAAAAAGAAGCACAAAAACCAAATTGCTAGTATCATAAATGAAAAAGTTTAACTCACCACCAATGAGGAGGAAATTAAAGTAAGAATTTAGAATTATTTTACCCAACTCTATGCCAATAAATTTGACAATCTGAGTGAAATGGACGAATATTTACAAAAATATAAATTTCCCAGGTTAAACAAAGAGGAGATTAAATATCTAAACAACCCTATCTTAGAAAAAGAAATTCAACAAGCCATCATTGAACTCCCTAAGAAAAAATGTCCAAGGCCTGATGGATTCTCAAATGAATTCTACCAAACATTGAAGGAACAAATGGTTACAATTCTATATAAATCCTTTGGAAAAATAGGGGAAGATGGAACTCTGCCTGATTCTATCTATGAAACCAACATGGTGCTGATACCTAAACCAGGAAGAGTTAAAACAGAGAAAGAAAATTATAGACCTATCTCCCTGATGAATATAGATGCAAAAATCTTAAATAAAATCTTAGCAAAATGATTAAAACAAGTTATCACATGATAATACATTTTGATCAAGTAGGATTCATCCCAGGAATGCAGGGTTGCTTCAATATTAGGGAAACTGTCAGTATAATCAATTATATCAATAACAAACCTATCAGAAATCATATGATTATATCAAAAGATGCTGAAAAAGCTTTTGACAAAATAAAGCACCCATTCCAACTAAAAAAACCCTAGAGAGTGTAGGAATAAATGGACTGTTCCTTAGAATAATAAGCAGTATCTATCTGAAACCATCAACAAGCATTATATCCAATGAGGAGAGGCTAAGGCATTCCCAATAAGATCGGGGTGAAGCAAGGATGTCTATTATCACCACTACTATTCAATATCATATTAGAAATGTTAGCTTCAGCAATTAGAGAAGAAAAAAAATTGAAGGAATTAGAATTGGGAAGAGACAAAACTCTCACTCTTTGCAGATGACATGATAGTATACCTAGAGAATCCCAAGAAATCATCCAAAAAACTACTGGGAACAATTAGCAATTTTGGCAAAATTGCAGGATATAAAATAAACCCTCATAAATCCTCAGCTTTTCCATATATGACTATAAGATACGGATACAGCAGGAAGAGCTAG
This sequence comes from Macrotis lagotis, assembly GCF_037893015.1. Classification (NCBI taxonomy): domain Eukaryota; kingdom Metazoa; phylum Chordata; class Mammalia; order Peramelemorphia; family Peramelidae; genus Macrotis; species Macrotis lagotis. The sequence goes on along the minus strand of NC_133666.1, from coordinate 106,825,093 downwards.
AAAGAGAAATACCATTCAAAGTAACCTCAGACAATATAAAATACCTGGGGGTCTATTTTCCAAGGCAGACTCAGAAACTTTTTGAAAACAATTATAAAACATTTTTCACACAAATTAAATCAGATTTAAATAACTGGGCAAATATCAACTGCTCATGGATAGGTGTAGCTAATATAATAAAAATGACAATTCTACCAAAACTAAACTACCTGGTTAGTGCCCTACCAATCAAAATTCCAAAAACTTAATGAGTTAGAAAAAGTGGTCACTAAATTCATATGGAGAAATAAAAAGTCAAGAATTTCCAGGGATTTAATGAAAAAAAGTGCAAAAGAAGGGGGCTTAGCCCTAACAGATCTAAAATTATATTATAAAGCATCAGTCATCAAAACTGTCTGGTATTAGCTAAGAAATAGAGTGGTGGACTAGTGGAATAGACTAGGTGCAGTAGCAGAAAATGATTACAATAATCTACTGTTTGATAAACCCAAAGAGTCCAGCTATTGAGACAAAAAAGCTCTCTCTTCAATAAAAACTGCCGAGAAAATTGGAAGTTAGTATGGAAGAAACTTAGATTAGACCAACACTTCACACCCTATACCAAGATAAGATCCAAATGGATACAGGATTTTAGACATAAAAAAGTAATACTATAAGCAAACGAAAAGATCAAGGACTAGTTTACATGTCAGTTCTATTGGAAAGGGAAGCAGTTTATGACTAAGGAAGAGATGGAGAACATCATTAAAAACAAACGAGATGATTTCCATTACATTAAATTAAAAAGCTTTTGCATAGACAAAACCACTGTAACCAAGATCAAAAGAAATGTAGTTAACCGGGAAATAATCTTTACAACTAATGTTTCTGACAAAGGACTCTTTTCTAAAATATACAGAGAACTGAGTCATATTTCTTAAAAAGCCATTGCCCAATTGAGCAATGGTCAAAGGATATGAAAAGAAAATTTACAGATGAGATCAAAGTAATCCATAGTCATATGAAAAATCGTTCTAAATAATTACTTATTAGAGAAATGTAAATTAAAGCTTCTCTAAGGTACCACCTCACACCTCTCAGACTGACCAATATGACCAGAAAGGATAATGATCATTGTTGGAAGGGTTGTGGGAAATCTGGGACACTATTACATTGTTGGTGGAGCTATGAACTCATCCAACCTTTCTAGAGAAAAATTTGGAACTACACTCAAAGGGCAACAAAAGATAGAGCATCAGTCCTGGAGTCAGGAATACCTGAGTTCAAATCTAGTCTCAGACACTTAATAATTACCTAGCTGTGTGACCTTAAACAAGCCATATAGCCCCATTGCCTTGCAAAAAAAAATGTGCATAGCCTTTGATCCAGCAATAACACTACTGGGTTCATGCCCTGAAGAGATGATGAAAAAGGGTAAAAACATCACTTGTACAAAAATATTTATAGCAGCCCTGTTTGTGGTGACAAAGAATTGGAAATCACATATATGTCCTTCAATTGTGGAATGGCTTAGCAAACTGTGGTATATATGTATGTTCATGGAACACTATTGTTCTATTAGAAACCAGGAGGGATGGGAATTCAAGGAAACCTAGAGGGATTTGCATGAACTGATACTGAGTGAGATGAGCAGAACTAAATAAACACTGTATACCCTAACAGCAACATGGGGGCAATGATCAATCTTGCTGGACTCATTCATGTCATCAGTGCAACAATCAGGGACAATTTGGAGCTCTCTGCAATGGAGAATATCTTCTGTATCCAGAGAAACAACTGTGGAGTTTGAATAAAGACCACGGTCCTTTAATTTAGGGGGAAAAAACTGATATCTTATTGTCTGATCTTGCTATCTCTTATATTTTATGTTTCTTCCTTCAGGATATGATTTCTCTCTCATCACATTCAATTTGGATCAATGTATACACCATGGAAACAATGTAAAGACTGACAAATTGCCTTCTGTGGTGGGGGAGGGAAATAAGATTATGGGAAAAATTGTAAAAGAATTGTAAAGCTCAAAATAAATAAAATATTTTTAAAAATATCTACATCACATAAGGGAAAGAATGTTGAATAAGATTCAGAAGACCTAGCTTCTCATTCTGTTCAATTAACCAAATGATTTTCCAGATTATTTAAATTTTCTCAGACTATTTCCTTGGGATACAACAGTTTTGGTTTTTTTAGGTAGACAAGGTCAGTCTCTAATGACATCATGTATATGTTTCCTCAGCTATAAAATGGAGATAATAACAGCACCTACCTCCCAGGATTGTAGTAAATATAAAATAAGGTAATATTTGTAAGGCATTTTGAAAACCTTAAGATACCATATAAATGCTAACTCATTATTATTTTCATTAAAAATGAGCCTTAATCTCAAGGAGATCCCAATATATTTTGAGGAAGCAAAAATATTCCTTATAAAACTTGTGACTAGGTCAGGCTACATCAGGATTAATTGTGTTTAGCTGCTATGTATTACATTTTAGCAAGGACTCTGCTGGTATATATGCAAAGGAGAATAAGAGAATTGTGAAAGGATTAGAAAAGGTGTGATATATACATATACATATACATATACATATACATATACATATACATATACATATTATACACACACACACACACACACACACACACACACACATATATATATATATATATATATATGTCAAGGAAGATATAACAAAACATGGAACATAGAAGGAATTTCATGTGAATACTTCCCTGGAAATGAGAAGATGCTGTTGTAGGACATATAAGGATATGTGGTCTTTAAATATTTGAAGGGTTATTATATGGAAAAGTAATTGGAATTAATTATCTAGTCTCTTGACTAAATTAATTATTTAGTCTTTTAAGCAAAACTAGAAAGAATTCAAGATGTATTAAGCACATAAAAATCTTTGCCTCTATTATCTCCCCTTCTAGCAAAATGTAAATTTCTTGAAGGCAAACAAGTGAACAAATGCAAAGTAATTTGAGGGCAAAGATGCTTTAGAATAAAAGTGTATAAAGAAAAATGATAATGGAAATGATCCAGAAGTGGAATATGCTACTTCATATGGCAATGAATACCTCTTGATAAGATATTTGTTTTTTATTTGGAAATTTTTTTCAATTCTCAGGTATTTTCTCCTTTCTACTCTCTCTCAATGGAAATTTAAAAAGTTCTCATAACAAAGATGCATCATAAGGCAAAACAAATTCTCACATTTTCCAGGTCAAAAAAATTATCTTACTTTGCATATTTAGTTCTTCACTGCTCTGATAGGAGGTATGTAATATGTGTCAACATCAATGTCCTTAGAATCATGGCAGATATGCATGATTGTATGATAAAAGAACAGTTCAAAGCTGTTCATTTTTGCGATGTTATTATTATTATTGCATAAATTATTCTCTTAGTTCTATCACATCATCCTAAAACAGTTCATATAAGTCTATCCAGGTTTCTCTAAAGCTGTGCCACTTGTTATTTCTTACAATGCATTAACTAGCATTTATTAAGCATCTCGTATCTTTTATGCAGAGTGCTAAACATTGAATATACAAAGGGGAAAAACAATCTCTACTCTTAAGGAAGAAAGTCTAATGGGGGAAACCATATGCAAATAACTATATATGAATAGGTTATGTATAAAATAAATTGGAGGTACCCGGGGAAAAAAAGGCACTAAGATTAAGGAGGACTGGGAAACTCTTTTGAAGAAGCAGGGACTTTAGCTGAGACGTGAAGGAATCTAGGGAAACTAGAAAATATAGATAAGGAGGCTGAACATTTTAGGCACAAGGGATTGCCAGAAAAATGCTTGGGAGTCAGGAGAGAGAGTGTTTTATAAGGAACAGCAAAGAGACCACTGTCATTGGGTGGAATGTGGAAGAGAGCAATGTATAAAGAAAAGTAGAAAGGGTTAAGTTATAAAAGACTTTAAAAGACTAATAGAGGATTTTATATTTGATTATATTTAACTAATATTAATATACCATAATTTGTTCAGTCATTCACCTGTAGGTATGTGCTTATTGTCTAGGGTTTTTATGCTGCTAAAAAAAAGAGTTGCTATGAACATTTTACGTCTATACATAGGACGTTTTCTTCTTTCTCTGACCTCTTTAGGATATAGGCATAGTAGAAGTTTCATTTAAACAAAGAACATATAAAGTATGGCAACTTTGGGGCATGTTTCCAAACTGCTTTCCACAATTACTGTACTAATTCACAATTCCATCAACTGTGCATTAGTGTTCCAATCTTTCTACAGAATCCCTCCAAGATGTGTCATTTTTCTTTTTTTGTGAGTCTTATGGGCATATACTACAGTTGCTTTAATTTGCATCTCTCTAATTTTGGTGTGATTTAATTATCTAAAATTATCTTTAAAATTATCTGATTTTTCATTTGACTCTAGATAATTTTGACTTCTTCCCTTGAGAGCTCTATAGGAGGTATCTTTAAGAAGAGACCAGATAATTTCATAAGGGTTATTATAGAAAATGATTCTTGTTGGATTCTGGGTAGAACAAAATGTCATCTGTCTAGTAGGAGATAATATTGCACCACTGATAAAAAGAAATTCTATATGGACAAATTATGGAAGGTCTTAAATTCTCAGAAGAGTAGAGAGTTGATAAAATAGATAGAATGAATTTTTAAAAACTAAACAGGAGAATGATATGACATAAACAGTATGAATGAGAGGAAAATGAAATAGATGCAGATAGAAAGAGCAATTAAGAATTTATCTGGAGTAATCCAGGTGTTAGGTAATATGCATAGACTAGGACTTAACTTTTTTAATATCAAGGATCTCTTTGGCAGTCTTATATCTATGACTTCTTTTTCAAAAGAAGTTTAATTCAAAATTGGAAGAAAAGCATACTGTACTATTGGAATTATGAACTGATCCAACCACTCTGGAAAACAATTTGGAACAATGCCCAGATGACAACCAAATTGTGCATACTCTTTGATTCACTACTGGGTCTGTATCCCAAAAGAGATCTTTAAAAATGAGAAAGAACCTATATGTGCAAAACATATTTGTAGCAGCTCTTTATGTGGTGGCAAAAAAAAAGGAAACTGACAGGATTTCTATCAACTGGAGAATGGTTAAACAAATTATGGTATATAACTATAATGGAGTACTGCTGATGTGCAATCAGAAATGATGAGCAGGTTAATTTCAGAAACACCTGGAAAGTTTTTTACAAACTTATACAAAGTGAAATGAACAGAACCAGGAAAACAACACAGTAACAACAACATTGTGTGATGATCAACTATAACTGATTTAGCTCTTCTAGGCATTAAAATAATTCAAGAAAATCACAAAGTTCTCATGATGCTATACACATCCAGATAAAGAACTAATAAACTCTGAATTCAGTTCAAAGTATATTATTTTTACTTATTTTGTTTTTTGGGATTTTTTTTTCATGGCTCTTTCTTTTAGTCATGTCTTTTCCTTCTTTTACAACTATGACTAATCTGGAAATGTTTTACATGATTGAACATTTATAATCTATACTTTTTAGGAAGAGGAGGGGAAAAGAAGGAATGAAGAAAATTTGGAGTTCTAGGTCCTGTAAAAATAAATACTAAAAATTATCTTTACATCTTATTGGGAAAATATTATAAAATAATTGAAAGAAATGAACATTTTTATGGAATAAAGATGTATTTTTGCCATTTATAAAGTCCATTAAATCATAGACTCAAGGTTAAAAGTGTCTAGTTTAACTAATGAAAAATGATAGGAAAGAAAAAAAGGATAAATATGATTGACCTTTAAAAAGCATATCATCTTCTGGAATTTTGGGAGATAGTATATAATTTAAACTAAACTATAGGGAATGAGTATTTAATAAGATATGTTCAGTTGTTATTTTTAAAAGAAAGTCACTTATCCTACTGTATTATAATACAATATTGTATTGTATTTTCCTTATTGTAGGTGCATACAAAATAAAAATCTGAAATCCAAGGCTTCCTGCTCCTTCAATTCATCTTAATGGTCACTAATGGTAATGATTACTCTAAAAAGAAATAGAGTACATGATCTTTCTCTAAGTTCTACATGTGTTAACTGTTCTACTTTACCAAAAAGTTTTTCTTGCCAATTTTCATTGGTGACTGGTTGAAATGGATAAACAAACTTTCATAAACCTCTTACCACAAATTAGAATTAATGAGTAAGCATATCCAAGCTGGTACTTTAACCTTCTAAAGTAATAGGAATTTTAGCACCAGTTGCTTCATATCACTCATAGTTCCTGGGTACCTTCTTCTGATTTCCTCTTATTTTTCCAGTGTCTGCCTCCCTCCCTCATCTAATCATCAGAGGAAAAACAATAATAGCTAAGTGAATATTATTATTTAACTCTGTGGATTGGATTTAAGTTTCTTTTACAGGGTAATACCAAGAAGGGAGGATCTTTTTCCTTTCCTGGCATGATATCTAGACAAATAAATGCAGAGAAAATGAATGGTTCTCATGAACAACCTCCTGCCCAGGTCGTTTGATGCTTCATTATATTTCCATCACCTTATCTCCCTGGCCAGATAACTAGCTGCCTTATGGGGTAGCTACATTCTCCCTCAATCTAGGATAAGAAGCTGATCTTAAAATGTCATCGGGGTGGGGGGATTCACATTCCTTTAAGACATATGCTTTTTTCTACTGCACAATCAAAAATCCAATGTTATAACAAAATTAGCTACAAAGAAGAGATATAAAAGGCATTCCTTTCTTCCTTTTATGTTTTTCAGACTATGAAATGTTCAATAATGCATATCTTGTAGGATTTTTAATATTGGTTTATTTTGCTTAGCTGATTTATCCTTTCCTCCTCTTGGTCTTTTTTCTCCTTGAGAGGAGGAGGAACATGTTTGGAAATGTAGATTATATAAAAATAAAAGATATTAATACATTTTATTATAAAAATGGAAAATTAAGAACTTAGAATCAGAAAGTCTCTCTCACTTTGCTTGCTCCTGTTAATAACAGGAAAGTTGAAATCCTGCCAATACTAAAAAAGTCATGACCCCCTACTATTCTGACAATAAATGAGATAGGTAAAGATGCCTTCTAACCTTTAACTTCAAATAAGTTCAGAAAGAAAGAAAGAAATTTGTTAAGATCTTTCCTCAAGTCAATTATTAAACAAATAAAGAACTTCTTCCAATTCTGAAAAGAAGTGGCAAACTGTTCCCTCAAAGTTAATAAACTTATAAAATTCTCTCATAAAAATCAAAAGAGCAAAGAGCATTAGGAGAGTCTGTTTAATTAACATTTTATTTGTCCCTTGTAAAATTACATTCTGGGGTCTTGTTTTGTTGCTTATTCTATAATCATCTATATGAAAGACATTTGTCTATCATGCTAATATGGATCTGAGGCCTCCATCTGAAACTAAGGTGATTTTTTTATACCTCTAATTAACTACCAATTAAAATATAGCAATTAACTATCAGTTCAATACTAAGAAAGAACTATTTTTTAATTACACAGGCTTAAAGGGTAATAAATATTTTGTCAGGAAATATAATAAAAATGACTTCTTGGGTATGTGTCTATGAACCCAACATGGTAGAGGAATCAATGCCTTTCCCATCTATGATTTATTCTGATTGATTCCCATGTTCATTCTTTAAATTATTTCCCTTCAGTTTGACTAGGGCAACCAAAGTAATTTAAACTTTAAAATTTTAGATGTCTGACCCCCTTCTATTAGAACTCATTTGCCATAATATTAAGATCTGTAGATCTGTGATGGTCTATGATTTCATCAATGTGGCAATATCCTGCGATGGGGAATATATATATATATATATATATATATATATATATATATATATATATATATATAATCTCAGAGAGTTGGCTGAAAGTAAGCCCTGTTAAATGTATTATCCATTGTCATACAGCTAAGATCAAAGACAGGATTTGAATGCTAGTATTTCTGATTCATATCTGTTATCTACTATGGAATTATTTCTAAATTATATTACAACATATTTTAAGAAGTATCAAAGCTAATAATAATAATAATAATAATAATAATAATAATAACTAGCATTCATGTAGCTCTTTCAAGCTTGCAAAGCACTTTATATATATAAGCACTTTAACTCTCACAACAATCCTGAATTAGATATTATGATTATTCGTATTTTAAAGTTGAGGAAACTGAGACTGAAAGAAGTTAAGTGACTTACTAATTAATCTGTTAATAAACATCTGAGGCTGGATTTGGACTCAGACCTCTCTGTCTCCAAGTGTATCTACATCTGTCTACCTTAATGAACAGTAAAGTAGTCTTAGAAGAAGGCCCAGATTCAAGACTTACCTCTAACAAATACTAGTCATGTGACCCTACAAACCACTAACCTACTTATTATACCAGTCATCTCTCTGAAGCCACTAATCAGCTGTTGTTTCTGCATTCTCCTAATAGGGAAGCTCCCTCCATTGATATATAAAAGCAACTGCTTTACAGTTTAAACAACTTACAGTTTTAAATTGATAGTTGGCACAACAAAAAATTCAGTGTCTTATAGGGACATAGAGATTCAACAGAGAACATCTTACCATTTAAAAAAAATCTTTTTCCTCTCCTTTCCCAGAAATCCATTCTTTAGAGCAAAAAAGAAAAAAAATTACCAGGTCAGCAAAACCAGCCAAGTATAACAATTTAAGGAATGTTCCCTATTTATAGGCTCCTAATTCTGCAAATAAAGGAGGCAAAACTATAGGAGTGGTTTTTTTCTTCTTCTTTGAGACTAAGCTTAGTCATTAAAAACTTTTTATTTTTTTATATTTTTGCATCTTTCCCAATTTCATTGTTGTAATAATTATTTATTTTGCTTTCCTGTATTGTAACCATTCAAAAAAGTTTTCTGAGATTTATCTGAATTATGATACAATAATATTTTGTTATTTGTATTTTTCTGATTTTTAGTCAATTATTGATGGGCATCTATTTTCTTTGCTACTTTAAAAATGTTACAATAAATATAATATAAATTATATAAATAAATGTAAATATGTGTGTGTATGTGTGTATGTAGGAACTTTCATTCTATCTTTAACCTTCTAGGGTAATATTACTGAGTGAAATTTCTAAGTCAAAAAATTTGAACAATTTTAGTCACTTTTCCAGATAATTCTAAATTTCCAGGATGGTAGGACCTGATTTATACCTAATGTAATAGTGATTTAGCAATTATTTAGCAATTATTCCTGCCTCTTGTCATCTTTGATACTTCCTTAGGTGTGAGATTAAACCTCACTTATCTGATCTGCATTTGTATTTATTTTTAGTGACTTGGAGAAATATTCTTTGTTTATTAGTTTGAAATTTATTTTCCATCAATGTAAAGACAAGCAGAATGCCTTCTGGGGGGAGGTGAACAAGAATGGGGGGAAAATTGTCAAACTCAAAATAAAAAAAAAATCTTTCTTTGATAATTGTTCACTTCCCTTGACTAAATCTCCATGGGGGAATGAGTTTTAGGTTTATATATTTGTTTTAGTTCTCTATATATCTTAGCTATTGATCCTTTTAAAAAATATATGATGCAAATAGTCTTCCCTCTCCCAAATCAATAGTTTCCCCTCCTCATCTTAGCTACATGGATTTTGTTCATCCAATTCAAATTTATTATTGTATTTCTTGTAATATCTCTATCCCTTGTTTAAGATCTCACCTCTTAATTATAGCTGCAATAAGTACCTGATCTCACTTTTTCCTAGTTTATTTTAGTTTTTATGATGTGACCTTTAATAGTAACAGTTGCTTATCTATTTTGAGCATATTTTGGTAATGGGGTAAGTTGTTGCAGTCAAAACTTAATTTCTGCCACAATTCTTTCCAGTTTTCCCAATAGTCCTTATATGGAAAAAAGGAGTTCATTCTTTGTCAAATACTTGGACTAACATTTTTATAATCCCTCAATATAATCCTATTTTAATTTCTCATCTATCCATTCTCATTAACTTATCTTTATATGATCTTAATATGTATTTCATTCCTCTACTTTTAATCATTTTCATTTTGCATTATTTCATAAATGTCTTTTCAGACTTTTTAATATTACTCATAATTGGTGGTATTAATGGCATTGTATTATATTAATGTATCTCTCAATGCACACATCCCTCTATTGCTAGGTATTTAATTGTTCTGAGTATCTTACAGTTGTATAAATTCTGCTATGTTTATACCTCCCCTATATATTTCCACTTATTTTGCATTATAGTAATTTACATGTAGTTGCTATTTCACCATCTTGATCATAGGCTACTATAAGGCAATGTCTAATCTCATTCAACTTTATTTCCCCCAAAGGCCTAGAACAATGCTGTGCATAGAGTAAATACTTAATACCTTTGCAAGCAAAGCTGCAAACTTGTGCTGATGGGCAAAATTTTAAGTGTTATACATAAGAGAATATTTTAATAAGCTTCTAGAGTAAGCTAAGCTTTTAGGATTTCCTTTAGTACTTAATTTGGTTATATAATCTCAAATTCTTTCAGGGCTAGTTGAATGGGAATAAGATAGTACCCTATGGAAGTCAAGCAAAGGAAGTTAAAGTCTTGGGCATCAAAAATGTTGTTTTTCCTAATTTCTGATGCCCAATTACTTTTGTTCATTCAGTAAATATCCATTCACCTACTTTCTACTTATCTTTCAGAACCATTTATATTTCATTGTGCTGTGTTAAGGAAAAAATTGCCACATTACATTTCTTAAATCACAATTTTCTTACTGTACTTAGTCCTCTCTTGCCCCACTCTCCTCAGTTTTTCCCCTTCTCTCACTCTCTCTCTCTCTCTCTCTGCCTCCTTCCCTGATCCATAGCTTTAAAACTGGAAATTATTATTAAACAAGAAAAGATTGTGCCATCTGAAGGCAAGAGAATTACAGAAATTATATTTTAATGGATGGGTTTCATTTTTACTATATCCCTATTCATGAGAAACAATTGCTCACCACAAGGAAGGGATTGTAATAATTATTTTTTTTAAATTAATGCCACAGCTCTCATGGTTTATTCATTGCCTCTCCACCATTTCCTTTCACATATATGAGACTTGGATGATGACACACCAAAATAGCTTGTCAAATTAGGGAATGTAAAAGACTGTCCATATTTCAATCACAAGTTACTAAAAGCCTACTTTGTCCTCAGCATTGTGCTAAGTAATCTATGGGATGCACCAGTATAAGACAGCTCCACAGCCTAGAGATACTTACAAACTCCCTAGAAAGAAGAGATATACACAGATGAAGCAGAAGCCAACAGAATATTGTTATGATTGACACAATCATGAAGCAGTGTGAAACATTCAGGAAAAGTTTTCTTAGAATAAGGAAGAGTTGGATCCCAGTTCTCTTTTACTTCCTGCTCTCTGTGATCCCAGACATATCATATAATTACTTTGAGCTTCAGTTTCATTATATGAAAGTGATTAGGACAAATTCATCTAATTCACAAGTTTATTGTGAGGATATGTGTAGTGTTTTGACAACTTTAAAGCAAAATATAACTGTGAAAAATGCTAATTGTATAGTACAGACTATTGTGTGTTCTTGTTTGCCCTTTCTTCTCAAAGAGAAACAATGACTTCAAGAGGATGATGTCTTGACTACCAAGTAAACTGGATCTTAGAGAAATTGGGCTGTGTAGTCTCAGTCACACTCTTTCCTCCAAGGTCAAGTGAGTCCAATTGGAAGACTTAGATAGGATGATTGGAGATGAGCCCATATGCAATGGGAGATGATAGCCTTTTTAAACTAAGGTCCTGGGGCAGCTAGGTGGCACAGTGGATAGAGCACCGGCCCTGGAGTCAGGAGTACCTGAGTTCAAATCCGGCCTTAGACATTTAATAATTACCTAGCTGTGTGGCCTTGGGCAAGCCACTTAACCCCATTGCCTTTCAAAAACCTAAAAAAAAAAAAACAAAACCAAATAAACTAAGGTCCTTCCCAGGTCTCAAGGATGGCCTGACCATAAATGTTAAATCAAGTAGAAGTATGTTAGGCTAGGGGTGGGGGAGGGGGGAGGGGAGGGGGAGAGGAGAACAAACATTTATTTACAGTCTACTATGTGCTAGATACTGTACTCTATATAGACTAGTAAACTTTAATTTTTTAATAATAGGATTTACACAAGGAAGATCTTTTCCTTTCTTTACAGTTTTTCAGTTTATTTTTATGTGTAAAATAACCTGACTTTAAATTATAATATAGATATCTTCCATATGTATGTATATATATGAGTTTATGTTTGAATATATATACATATATATCCTACAATATGTATGTGTGTCTATGTACTACATGAACGAAAGATGTCTTCAAAATAATTCTGAAAAAACCTTTTAAGGTAGTGAGTTTTAAGATAAATCTTAAATTTCTCCAGATAAAAGCAAGCCATTGACTTATAAAGGAATTAAACACATGTACACAGGAATGAACATTCATTTCTTAATATGAGAACAAAATCTAACTTGAAATTTTTCTACTAACAAATCTTTTTTTCAGTCTCTCCAATTGTTTCTATACTTCCAGGTTCTTCCTATCCAAATCTGGCTAGAATTGTCTAAGGCTATCAAACATCCCAATCAAAAATCTTCAGTGGTTTTCCCCTTTCCCAAAAATATCCAATAAAGAAGAAATTTCCATACCAAAGCTAAAAGTGTTAGGTTATTCAGTTCTCACTCTGTCAATCTGACTTCTCTAAAACCTTGTATACAAAACAATATATAAAAAACACTTTAACATTCCAGATTTTCCTTAGTATACTCAAAACTTTATATTTGAAACTAGAGAAACATATGGTAACAACTATTTACTTTTCAATCTGAAAATATTATTTCTATTTACAAATAAAGGCATGACAAAATATTTGCTTTATTATTTTATTCCAACCAAATAATTAAACATTTTTATGGCTCAACAATAAACATAATGATCATTATATTTAAAATAGAAAATTTATCTTAATCATATATATATATTAGAACTAGAAAGAAAATGAACTAAAAATAGAAAATTAAAATATTTTTTCCAAAAAAGACTTATTGGAAATTCTTATAATGTTTAATAAGAATAACACAGTTCAAAAATTAAATTTCTCTCCCTAATGCAAGAACATAAAGGAATAACAAAAAAACACTAAATCTATTATAACCAAAGATTTTTGCTAAAAATACAAGATGTTACTTCCCATCATATTGAGCAATGTTGAGATTTGCCATTCACAAGATAACAACAAAACTGTAACCTGCCTTTTAGAATACTTTACCTCCCAAGAGTTAATTAATTTTAGTTTACTGACTAGATCAAATTAATAGAAAGTTAACATAAATATTAATAAAATTCAATTCCACTCTTCAAGTAAAATTACTAAGAACAATGGTAGGAACCTTAGTATCACACTGTGTTTTTTCTTTTTATTTCAATGCATGATCTAAATACAAGATAAAACAAAGTTAAAATCTTGATTTGAATTGTTTAATTTTCTGTTTGGAAGATAATCATCATAGGTCAATAGGGCTTTTCCTGAAGTCTTTGACAATCCTTCTTTTTTCCATTCAGGACACAGACAGGGTTGTCTTTTTTTTTTTAGGTTTTTGCAAGGCAATGGGGTTAAGTGGCTTGCCCAAGGCCACACAGCTAGGTAATTATTAAGTGTCTGAGGCTGGATGTGAACTCAGATACTCCTGACTCCAGGGCCAGTGCTCTATCCACTGTGCCACCTTAGCCACCCCAGGGTTGTCTATTTTCAATGAACTTCCATTTTGGTAGGCAGCAGGAGGAAGCATGCTACCCTTTTATCCCTGCTGCCTGTCCCCCTTAGCCTAGAGGCCATGAACTTCCCTCTGTCCTCTCTCCAGAGTCTGATTAGTACTGAACCCAAATAGACAATTCTGCCTGTCAGCAACAAAGATGATTGAGCAGGACTGCACCTAGACCTTTCTCTCAGTCTTTCTCCTCCTCTCACCATTCATCACAGCCTCTAGTCTCAGGGTATGGGTCTCTGATTCTTCTCCTGGCTCTGGCTAACTCTATCAGCACATCTATCCCTGAAGGGGTTCCTGACTTGGATTATTCTGACTTTATTACTTCTTTTTTAATCCTCAGTGTACCACACAGTACCTATTACAGTACCTTAATAAATGCTTGTTAACCATGCTCTTTCTACCCACCCTACCACCAAGGACATAACTAGCGTTATGGTGACAAGAGATTTTCTGTCTCTTCCATCCTGAAATTTATCCTGTCCTGAAGAAGTTTCCAGGCATAATTCTGGCCTTAGAGTCAATAATTGACATTTTTGTGTCAATTTGTAACTGTCTTTTAAATGACTTATAACAGAGGAGACTAATTTACAAAGGTCCAGTCCTTGATAGACATAATCCTTGACTGCTGCCAATCTAACCCCTGGAACTTCACAAGTCATTTTGGCGATAATGACTTAGGCGTTCATACTGTGTGGTGATGAAAAGTCTTTTAAATGGCTTCATAGCCAGGACTGATGACTTGAGGCATGAATTCAGGACTGAATTAACAACAAAAAAACCCATAATTCTTTTTGCAATTTTCCTTTCTGGAATCCAGTGATTCAAAATTCCTATGAGTTCAAGGTGAAAGGTTAATGAAGGAGAGGGAAACTTGTATCCATAATGCAAGGTGTCCATTTCTTCTGTATTTATCCTTTTCTGATATTAAGCAAAGAAGCATTCTGAGAAGATAGTATTCAAGTGACTGTTGAGACCAGCAAATCTGTCAAAGACCTCAAAAAGGTCTCTTAAGAAACTAGAGTCTGTTGTGGTAGCAATAAGACCAATGAGGATCCACTGGAGATGTGGAACCTGTCTGACCCAGTACAGCAATGAATCCCCATTAATGGAATCAATGCAACTTCCCAGAAGCCAGATCAGCTAAGCAAACAAGAAGGGATCTTAGTAGAAACTACAAGAATAGAGAAAAATATGCACAGGGCCAGAAATCTTAAGCAATCATACCAATAAACAGTGACTCAGAGGCAGACACTCTAAGGGGAGAGAACATACAAGGACAGCTGAGGGTTCACTTATAAGTGAAGAAATCATAAAGCTCTCTGACTTGTCATGTATGTAAGAAAAAGTCATAGGGGTAGATAGGTGGCACAGTGGATAGAGCACTGGCCCTGGAGTCAGGAGTACCTGATTCAAATCCAATCTCAAACACTTAATAATTACCTAGCTGTGTGGCCTTGGGCAAGCTACTTAACCCCATTTGCCTTGAAAAAAAGCTAAAAAAGAAAAAAAAGAAAAAAGAAAAGTCATAAATTTTAATTCACAGTTTACTGCAAAAAGTTACAAGTGAATTCGCAGGAATCTTAAGGAGGCAGAAAGATCAAGAAAATGAGTTATTGGTAGAGATGGTAAAGCTAAGAAAAGAAGGGGAAGCAGAAGGGCCATGCTTGGCAGCAGGGCTTAGGTTGATACAGTCAGAGAGTTAAAAAGAGGACAAAGGAGGAGGGGGCAGGAAAAGAAAAGTTAGGAACAGCCTCAGAGACACAGCACACGGCAAAGAATGGGGAGAGCTTTTAAGCAACATAGCTAGGAAGAGTGAGGGGGAGGGTACATGACAGAGATCAAGCACACATCTGGACATTGTGAGAAGTGGCAGGTTTTTTTTTTCCACAAAAATAACGTGATACCCAAGAAATGGAACCTAAGGATTAAATTGATGGGAACAGAAGAAAGGAGTCTACAGATAAGTTGGAAATACACTAGCTATTGGGAAAAGACAATATGGACCAGGGTCCTCATATTGAGAGGAATGGGAGATGCAAATAGGGAGGTTGTGAGGGAGGGAAGACTCATGTAGGGAAATTGGGCATTTCAGATAGGTTGTAACCCCTGTAGTACTCAGCCAATAGTGAACCAGGGGAGGGACTCGCTTTTCAGGACAGGGAATAAAAGGTTATGTTTTTGTGTCTCAAGTGTGTGCCAATTTTGGGGTCACCTATTCTTTCAAGAACATTACAAGAAAGGATCTTCTTTGTTCACTAATGGCTAGCATGGGTTCTTGGTAAGGCACCTATTTCTCATAATATCACTGGGGTCAAGCATATACTTTGACAGGCTACATGCTAAAAGGGTGAAGGAGGGATTGGGGGAAGGAGCTGAGATTGCTCTCAGTAAACTTGCATTTCAGAAGAGGCTGAACAATGGGGCAGAAGTCAGAGGCCCACAGAAGTCAAACAAGCATAATATTTCCTTAATATTACAGGAAATGCCATGGGAATATTTCCTTAATATTTCTCTTTCAACAATATGTTTCCTAAATATGAGCCTGATTACTATTGAACTTTAAAGTGGAGCCTCTTCTTCTTAAGTACTTTATACATGCAATAAAAACTTCATCTGCATCCTATGACTAGATGGGTATTTTGTAACTAATGTTCCTGTTACACATTCTCAATAAATACCTTTTTTTATGAAAACTAATAGAGGTCTTCTGGTTAATCAGTAATGGAGAATACCAAAGAAGGTCAAGGATAAATTAATAGCCAAGATATCTGACAATGGAGTGCAAATGAGCCCAGAGCAGGTGGTACAGGATGTTTTTATGTCCACTAAAAGTTTGGTTTTTATTTTCACCTGCTCCTGAGTAACTTCAAATCAGAAATATATTACCTTTGTTTGAGCACTCAAAAGCATGAGGTAGATAGTCTATTGATTCTTTTCTTTGGGGGGGGTTCTCTCCTTACTACACTGTCATTTATAAAATTTAAATAGGAACATATTTTGAATCTTCAGGAAAGTAGAATAATGCCTCTGTAAACCACCAACAAAGCATCTAGTTAAGTGACAGGGCACATGAAGTAAAAAACAAAAGATTCAAAATCATTTTTACTTTCTGTTCTTCCTTGACCTCTGCATATGAAAAACAAAGATCTGATGATGAGCTGAATTGTGTTATTCATAACTGTTGAGTGTTAGAAATGCAACCACATTGTTCTGAATCACAAGAAGGCTATGTTCTAATTCCTCATCTTGACCTTGCTATCTGCCCTTGAAAATAGGTCTTTTAACTTCTTTGGGCTTCAGTTTCTAGCCAATAAAGTGATAGAATTGGACTAGATGGTCTCTAAGGTATCATTCCAGTTCTAGTATTCTATGAGTCTATAAATTAGAAAATTAATTAATTGAGCTACCTAAGCTAAATTAGCAAAGGAATATGTAAATATTCAATATACCACAAAAGTTCTTTTTTTAAAGTTAGTTGCAACCAAGTGGTGTATTTAAAGGTTTAGAACTCATCTATTTTGTCAAATGGAAAAAAAATTTATTCAGCAGAACATGCATTTGGGATAATAATTTCCTATTTAAAAAGTTAACAAACAATTTCAGACCAACTTCCAGCTAGCCACTAATGAATTGTTAGTTCCTTTCCAAAAACAAACCAAAATTTCTCCTCTTTTAATATTAGATTTGGTAATTATAGTTACCTAATTCCCCACCCCTTTCCATCCTTCTGTGTCCTCTCTCCTTTTTCTAGGGTCTCTTGCTTCCTTGAGTAGATTATTTACTATCTGTGAATGGGGTCACTCAAGCCAATCCAAGAGCTCCTTTGAAGTTAGCTAAGTTAGTCCTTAGGGAATAAACAGGACTATTACTTGGACTGTAATCAAAGACTTTTTACTTTGGAAGAATCTGCTAAAACTTTTGCTCTAGTGATAAAGTCTTTGAGAGCCAAAGTTCCTCTTCATATCAGAAACACCTATTTTGTTGTGATGATGTTCACCAAATGCCACCTATTATCTCTTTCACTTTCTATATTATAGAAGCAAAGAAAAGAAAGAGGAAGAATACTGAGAAATTGCTGAGAATTAAAGAATTCACATCTCCTTCCTTCATTCACCTAAAGAAGAACTTTATAGAATAAGTAAGGATCATAATACTTAAAGAGAAAAGGTTTTGGTAACAATCTAGGAATTTTTTTATATGCATACGTATCTATAAATGCATATATATATGATAATAAAATTTAATACTTTATAACCTAAAATGTAAATAGTTTATGAGTTATTTTTTACTTCCCAAAATATTCATAGCAGTATATAGTAAAAGTAATAGCCAAATGTACTGGCTATTAATTTATCCTTAGCCCTATTTGGTATTCTCCATTACTGATTAACCAGAAGACCTCTATTGTTGCTTCCCCAAATTTTCATAGCAGAATATAGTAAAAGTGATGTTTAATAATTATTATTTGTGGGGAATGTGATTATTGACTTTTATTAATTTTTTAACTGACTTTTTCTAACTGGCATGGGAAAGTGCATATTTTCTTTTCCTTTGGGAACCATGTGTTTAGAAGTTCCAAACTCAAAAATTCATGAGCCTGTGTAGAATACAATGTATTCTCTAGTGTTTTTGCAAATTAATATACTCTACTTTGCCTAGGGAATAGCCACAGACATCTAGGATAATTAATTTATTCATGAGAATGTGGAGAAATCAATTGGGTATCTATTCAGTTAATTTCTTTTGACCATAAATCTTGTGATACATTACTTTAACTTTCATAATTTGGGAAAGCATACTGAAATTTAAAAATTTAAGTAATTGTAACACAAATTTTCACTCATCTAATACAATCTCTAATATATACTGCCTGAGATCACATGATTCCAAACCAAATACTTTCTTGGAAGATGACATAAGAAATTCAGTCATAAACAATTTCAATTTGATCTTTGCTTTTCATGCCATAAA
The DNA here is from genome assembly GCF_037893015.1 of Macrotis lagotis. Taxonomy (NCBI): domain Eukaryota; kingdom Metazoa; phylum Chordata; class Mammalia; order Peramelemorphia; family Peramelidae; genus Macrotis; species Macrotis lagotis. The sequence goes on along the minus strand of NC_133666.1, from coordinate 106,806,302 downwards.
ATAGTTATGGGAATTAATATAGCTTCCACACCTTAAAGAATTATAATCATATCCTTAACTAAACAAGACTTAGCAACAATTATAAATATACAATAGATAATTTTGATTACATGAAACTGAAATTTTCCATTAAGGACAAAAGTAATGTATTGAGGATATAAAAAGAATTTCTATATCTCTATATCAAATTTCTCAGATTAAAAATTTGGTATTCTAGATATACAGATATAATAGAGATAGATAACCCAAAATCAACAGGTATAAATATGCACATATGTGTATCTATCATCTATTTAGCTATGCACACACACACACATACACATAATGTAAACAAGGACAATTTCACAATAGATGAAATGTTATGTCATTTTCTTCTCCAGCTCATTTTACATAAAAGGAAACTGAAGAAAACAGAATTAAATGACTTGCCCAAAGTCACACAGTCAGTATCTAAGGTCAGATTTGAATTTAGGTATTCTAGACTACAAGTCCCATGCCCTATCCTTAGTATCACCTAGTTGTCCTTTATAGAAAAATAAGCATAATAATAATAATAATAATACCAACACCAAACTAGTGGAGCTTTGACTTAGTACAACCAATTTTGAAAGTATTTTGGAATCAGGAGAATATAGTAAATAAGATATCTAAAGTATTTTTACCCAGAGCAACTACCAGTAAATGTACCCCAAGGAAATCACTAATAAAATACTTAAGATATGCATTATACCCCTTTCCCTCCCTATTCTCTTCCCTATGCTACCTGTTTCACTTCACCACTGATCCCCTATTCCTATACAGCATTTCTCTGCACTCTTTGTGCCTCATTATAAAGTCATTAAAGCATTACTCCTTATTTACTGCCATTATAATCTTTCCCAGAGAGTATCCACATGGTCTTGTCCTAACCCAAACCTTTTGTGGTTCTCTCCCTTATTTTATAAACTAGGAGCACCAGAACTGATACCAACATTTGTCTCTCAATCACCCCTACAGAGAAAAAAAGCATACCAGTAGAAAGTCATGTCCCTCTTCAAGGGAGATTTCTCCAATTTTCAAGTCACAATGAATCAATTGAAAATTCAAGGCAAAGAAATACACAATGACTTCAACAAAATAAATGGAATGAACAAGTGGAACACAATCAAAAATGAATGCTAAATGATTATTGAAAAAATATGACTCCAAAGGAATTATGAAATAATTCCTCCTCACACTCCTACAAAAAAAGGCTGTCTATAGGTATGAAACATGGCATGTATTTTCAGATGTTTTCAATATATTGATTGATTTTGTTTACTTTTTCTTTCTTCCTCCTTTTCTTTAAAAATATATATTTTTGATGAAAAAAGCAACTCACCCCAGAAAGAGAGCCATTGGAATCTGAACACAGACTGAAGTACCTCTCTCTCTCTCTCTCTCTCTCTCTCTCTCTCTCTCTCTCTCTCTCTTCTTGAGGTTTCCCGTGTTCTTGGGGGAAGGGGGTTTATGTTTATTCTTATGTTTACTCTTGTAATATTCAATTTACTTCAATGTATGGCATGGAAACAATGTAGAGACTGTCAGACAGCCTTCTGTGAGGGAGGAGGAGGTAATGGAGGAGGGGGGTAAATTGTAAAATTCAGAGCCTTGCAAAAAATGATGGGTACATATTACTATTGTATATAATTGGAAAACAAAATGTTAAAATGTTTATATATATATATATATATATATATATATATATATATATATTAAATTTGAGATATTCCCCTAGATGAGGAGAAAATGATAAAGTGAAAATTAAGCAATGTAAAAACAAAGGATATCAATAAAATTTATTGGACTTCCAGCCAAGAGGGCGGAGAGAAAACAGGCACTGCTTTAAGCACTCCCTGTGTCCCCTCAAAAATAACATGAAAGAAACCTTTTAAGAGAAACTCAATCAAAAAAAAAAAAGAGAGAGAAGGGCGGCTAGGTGGCATAGTGGATAGAGCACTAGCCCCGGAGTCAGAAGGACCTGAGTTCAAATCTAGCCTCAGAAACTTAATAACTACCTAGCTGTGTGGCCTTGGGCAAGCCACTCAACCCCATTGCCTTGTAAAAAAAAAACCCGAGAGAGAGAGAGAGAGAGAGAGAGAGAGAGAGAGAGAGAGAGAGATTCAATCAAAAAAAAAATCCAGAAAAAAGAAACTAGGAGAAGAATACCTACCAACAAGGTCAAGGGACCATGGATGAACCAGGAGAGGAGACTAGAGGATCAGCGCAAGGGGTGGGGTACAAAAGATAGGCATTAGCCTCAGAGACTTTGGGGAAAGGTGCAGTCGAGAACCAACTTTAGCTGAGGAGTCTTTGGCCAGGGGAATTGGAGGTCTGTAGCCTGGAAATCATTCAGCTTGGTGTAGGACCTGAACTCCATATTTCTGGAGCATTTTTCCAGGAACAAACTGTAGCTGCCCACCCACCCACCCCGATCCCCTCAAGCACAGGTGTGGACTAAGGATCCCACTCAGCTGAAAGAGATATCCACTTCCAGCCTATTGTTCAAGGTCAGCTCAGACCCTGCCACCCCTCCTCCCTCCCTACAGGATTAGGAAAGGGCTTCAATCACTCCAGAGAAAGCAACCAGCACCCCCTACTGGCTGGCCCTTGGAATTACTAAGCCAAGTGAACAATGCCCCTAAGATCTTCAAAAGCAAACCTCGGAGATCCAGCCCCCGCCCCCAACACAAGATCCTATAAAAATGAAGAAAAACCAGGGACCTATGGAGAAATAATTAAAAGGACCTGATTCTAATCCAGAGAGATCTAGCACTTCTGAGGAGAATATGAATTGGTCTGCAGCCCAGAAAGACTTGCTGAGTTGATAGAGGATATGAATAGGAAGTTTTCAGGGAAAAAAAAGTAAAGCTATTAATAGATACTTGTAAAAAGATAGATATTTGTACAAATAAGAGTCATTCTGCAGTTGATAGATACTTGAAGAAATCAGGAAAGAGTTTAAAAATCAGTTGGAAAAGTTGGGAAAAGAAACAAGAGAAAATTAACACAACGCAACAAGAAAACAGAACATTGGAAAATACAATGGACAAATACAAAAAGAAAATAATTCTCTTAAATCCTCAATTGGGCAAATGCAAAAAGAAAATAATTCTTTCAAATCAGCAAATCAGCAAATAGAAAATTCCTTCAAAAATAGACATGACCAACTGGAAAAGGAGTTGGAAAAGGTAAATAAAGAAATTTCTTCTCTAAAAATAGAATGGAATCTGTGTAAACTAATGACTTTATGAGTCAACAATATTCTATTAAACAAAACCAACTAGGGAGCAGAGGCATTGGTGTTGGTGCTGACTGTCTGGAGCTTGCTGACAGGGCTGGGGTGAGAGTTCTGGTGCAGGAGAGCTGCAGACACCATCCCTGGGCTCCTCTGATCTGAGGAACTCTGAGTCCACACCTCCATTTCGGCTGAGGCCTCTTCCCAGAATAACCACAATTACAGACTACTTCTGCCCCAGGCATGTGTGAACAGAAGAACCAGCCCAGCTGATAATAGGGAGAGGGATGATCTCAGCCCAGAGTAAAGTTTACTATGGATTGAAGACAAAAGTATTTAACAGTTTCAATCACTCCCTTCAGGCTAAGGGAGAAGGCCTCAATCAAGGTCACAGACAGGCCAGAGAAAGCAACCAGCACCTCCTACTGGCCAGCCAGAGAAATTGCACTCAGTAAGTAAAGCTACTAGGGATCCCAACACCAAACCCCTGTGAACTAGCCCATCCCCAAATCAAGGTCTTAGCAAAATGAAGAAGGGTCAGTGGAAAGGTGGAGCCATAGAAAAATTCTTGGAAGGAAAAGACCCTAACTCAGAGAGACCTAGAAGCTTTGAGGAGAATTATGATCTTGTCTCCAGTACAGAAAGACTTCATTGAAGAAATAAGAAAGGAGTTTAAAAATCAGTTGGAAAATTTGGCAAAAGAACCCCAAGAGAAGATTAATACCTTGCAAAAAAGAAAACAAATCCTTAGAAAATACAATTGGACAAATACAAAATGAGAATAAATCTCTCAGATCCTCATTTCAGCAAATGCAAAAAGAAAATAATTCTTTCAAAACCTCAATTGGTCAAATGGAAAGATCTTTCAAAAGTAGAATTGACCAAATGGAAAAGGAATTGCAAAAGGTTAATGAAGAAAACTCCTCCCTAAAAAAAGAATGGAGTCTGCAGAAACTAATGACTTCATGAGACAGCAAGAGCCTGTCGAACAACATCAAAAAAATAGAAAAAAAAACAGGAGAAAATGTAAAATATCTCATCAAGAAAAGCCACTGACCTCAAGAATAGATCGAGGAGGGGCAACCTGAGAATTATTGGACTTCTTGAAAACATTGAAGAGAAAAAAAAAAAGCCTGGACTTAATATTACAGGATCTAGCAATGGAAAACTGCCCTGATATCATGGAACCAGAGGGCAAAGTAGTTACTGAAAGAATACATAGATGCCCTCCAGAAAAATATCCTAAAATGAAAACACCAAGGAATGTTGTGGCCAAATCCAGAACTATCAGATAAAAGAGAAAATCCTGTAAGCAGCCAGAAAGAAACAATTTAAATATCAAGGAGCCACAGCAAGTATTATGCAGGACCTGGCTACATCAGCATTAAGGGATGGAAGTGCCTGGAACAAGATATTTCGAAGAGCAAGGGAGCTTGGAATGCAGCCAAGAATACACTATCCCACAAAGCTGAGCCTTTTCTTCCAGGGAAAAAGATGGACATCTAATGAAATGGAAGAATTCCAAAAATTCCTGATGAAAAGACCAGAGCTAAATAGAAAATTTGGACATCAAACAGGAGTTTCAAGAGACACATGAAAAGGTAAGAAGGGGGGGGGCGTTAAAAGAAAAAAACTGCTATCCAACAAGTTGAAATTGGCTATATCCCAGCATGGGGGAAAAGATTCTCATAAATCTTGAGATTTGTAACTCTAACAGAGAGAATATACCTAGCCAGAAGTGATGGACACTCATGACCTATCCATGACACTGCTATCCAATGGGATGTAACTGACTTTAACCCCACTTGGGAGAAAGACTCTAATAACTCTCAAGAATTTTAACTCTATTAGATAGAATGTACTTTAGCTAGAAGTGATGGATACTCAGAATTTTCTATGACTCAGATAGAATGATTTTTAAAAACACTACCTCCTTAAAAAGGGGGATAGGAAGTAGATAGGAGGAGGGAGGGGATTGAATGGGGTAAATTTCATTACAGTAAGAGGTACAAAATACCTATGGTAATAGAGGGGAAGAAGGGAGGAGATGAGAAACACCTGAATCTTCTCATCAGACTTGGCTTAAAGTCAACTTACACATACTTAGTTAACTTAAAAAACATCTAACCTTTCAACCTTAAAAGGGGGGGGGGGGAAGGGGAGTGGGGATGGAGAAAGGGAGGGGAGGGAGGAAAGGGGGAACTAACAAAAGGAAGGGAAGGGAAAAGGGGAAAAAGAAAAGGGAAAGAAAGGGGAGGGAGTGATATAGGAGAAAAAAAACACTGAAGGGGGTGATATTCAGAAACAAAATACTGGGGAACATGGATAAGGGGGGGAAGGGGGAAAATACAAACAGAGGAAAGATAGCATGGAGGGCAATAAATAATTAGTAATCATAACTTTGAATGTGAATTGGATGAACTCTCCCTTAAAACTTAAGTGAATAGCAGAGTGAATTAAAAACCAGAACCCTACAATATGATTTCTCTCTCAACACACTCAGTTTGGATCAATGTACAACATGGAAACAAAATAAAGACTGACATATTGCTTTCCATGGGGGAGTTGGGGAGGTAAGATTGAGAGAAAAATTGTAAAACTCAAATAAAATCTTTTAAAAAAAAGATGAAAAAAATAGAAGAAAATGTAAAACAAACAACTGACTCTGAGAACCGATCAAAAAGGGACAACCTCAGTATTATAGGACTTCCTGAAAACATTGAAGAAAAAAAAAGCCTGGAATTAATATTATAGGGTTTAGTGATGGAAAACTGCCCTGATATCATGGAACCAGAGGACAAAAATAGTTACTGAAAGAATACATTGATCACCTCTGGAAAAAGGTCCTAAAATGAAAACACCAAGGAATGTTATGGCAAATTCCAGAACTATCAGATAAAAGAGAAAATCCTGCAAGCAGCCATAAATAAACAATTAAATACCAAGGAGTCACAGTAAGGAATATGTAGGACCAGGCTACATAAATATTAAGGGATCGAAGGGCCTGGAATGCAATATTCCAAAGAGCAAGGGAGTTTGGAATGCAGTCAAGAATCCACTATCTGGCAAAGCTGAATCTTCTCTTCCAGGGGAAAAGATGGTCATTTAATGATCTGGGAGAATTCCAACATTTCCTGACAAAAAGACCAGAGCTAAATAGAAAATTTGGACATCAAACAGGAGTCTCAAGAGACACATGAAAAGGTTAAAGAAAAAAAAGGTAAAGGTGAAATATGAAGTGCCTAATTAGCAATCTTCAATCTACTTTCTGTTTAGATAAGGTTTAAGTCTCAGTCATCCAGCAAGATTGTAATAGTTATAAATGATTATAAAATATTGTTTTTAAATTTATTTTTTTAAACATATGCTTATGAATCCTCATGTTTCACAATCTGTTTTGTGTGAACCTATTTAATATTGTGCAGTGAGGAAGATTTTCCTACTTTGCCTTTTTTGGGTAGACTGTAAATGTGAGTTAATAAGTGAAATCATCCCCACGACACCAAGATAGGAACTGAATGAGCCAGAGTCTGAGAACAGCTATCTAATCTCTAATTAGAGACAAACTTTGTCAGAAGTGAACTTGATCAGACCATATGTCCAATAGCAGAATAAGAAGTAGTTCACTATTCCCCAGAACCTGCAGTGACAAGTTCCTAAAAGTTAGACTTATATTTTAATTTAATCATCTAAGTATAGCAGAAAATTTTCTTCCAGTCTTTTTTCTTTGGAAGCATTGTGGTTCTAGATTTAAAGTCTAATAGAACTTGAATTCAAGTTCCATTCATTATTGATTGTAAATTGAATGTAAATTAAAACAACATTGAGATATCATTTTATAACTCTCAGATTGGTTAGAATGATTGAAGGAGAAAGCAACAAAAGTTGGAGGGGATGTGGGAAAATTGGAAGATTAATTCATTATTTGTGGAGAACAGATTGAACAATTTTGGAGAGCAATATGGAATTTTGTCCAAAGAGTTACTAAACTATCTGAACTCTTTGACCCTGCTGGAGTCACCTACTTGATCTAATTCCAAAGATGATGTGGGAAAAAGGAAAAGAACCTATATGTTATAAAATGTTTATAACCACGCTATGGTAGCAAGGTCCTGAAAACTGCAGGTTTGAACATCAATTAGGAGATGGTTGAACAAGTTTTGTGGTTTATGATTGTAATGGAATACTACTTATTATATGAAATTATAAACTCAATGACCTTAGAAAAGACTTGTATGAGCCATTCCACAATTGACAAATGGTCAAAGGATGTTCAAAGACAATTTACAAATGAGGAAATCAAAGCAATCCATAGTCATATGAAAAATTGCTCTAAATTACTACTTATTAGATAAATGCAAATTAAAGCATCTCTGAGGTACCACCTCACACCTCTGAGACTGGCCAATAGGATCAGAAAGGATAATGATCATTGTTGGAAGGGTTGTGGGAAATCTGGGACACTATTACATTGTTGGTGGAGCTGTGAACTCATCCAACCTTTCTGGAGAGCAATTTGGAATTATTCCCAAAGGGCAACAAAAATGTGCATACCCTTTGATCCAGTAATACCACTACTGGGTCTATACCCTGAAGAGATGATGGAAAGGGTAAAAACATCACTTGTACAAAAATATTTATAGCACCCTTGTTTGTGGTGGCAAAGAATTAGAAATTAAGTGAATGTTCTTCAGTTGGAGAACGGTTTAACAAACTGTGATATATATGTGTGTGTGCGTGTGTGTGTGTGTGTGTGTGTGTGTATGTGTGTGTGTGCGCACGCGTGCCATGGAACCCTATTGTTCTATTAGAAACCAGGAGGGAGGGGAATTCAGGGAAGCCTGGAAGGATTTGCATGAACTGATGCTGAGCAAGATGAGCAGAACCAGAAAAACAATGTATACCCTAACAGCAACATGGGGGTGATGATCAACCTTTATGGACTTACTCATTCCATCAGTGCAACAATCAGGGACAATTTTGGGCTATCTGCAATGGAGAATACCATCTGTATCCAGAGAAAAAACAAAGACCAAAGACTATTACCTTTAATTTAAGGGGGAAAACCATTATCTTATTATGTGATATATCTCTTATACTTTATTTTTCTCCCTTAAGGATATGATTTCTCTTTCATCACATTTAACTTAGATCAATGTATACCACAGAAACAATGTAAAGACTAACAGACTGCCTCCTATGGGGGTGGGGGGAAGGAAGTAAGATTAGGGGAAAAATTGTAAAACTCAAAATAAATAAAATCTTTCTTTAAAAAATAAAAAAATAAAATTTATTTTTTAAAAAGTTAGTATTATCCTCTTACATGAATTCAGATTTTTTTCCCCTCTGTATGTTAACATTTAGAAAGAGACATTGTAATATGAAGAAATATTATAGATTTAGAAATCAAGGAATCTAGGTTGAAATTCCACCTTTTTTAAAAAAAACCTACTGTGATTTAGAGCAAATAACTAAATTAACTTTGGTCCTCAGTTTCTTTCATCTTTATAATGGAGGTGGTAAACTTGATGTGCCTCTCAAATGTTTTCCCAGTTCTAATATTCTGTGAAACTCTTAAAAATTCATGCTATGATGGATTTTCATCCAATGAAATCAACTCTGGACAATGGTATTATTTTAAATTATATTGGGAATTAATGGTAATTCAGGTACCTAAAAATAATACATGAATATTCTACAGTTGGTTACTCTGTCTTATCTATTGGATCTGATTATTTGATTCTTTCTCCTTCAAAAACATTTAATAGCTTTTTAACAGTTTTATTTTAATGGCTTTTTAAAATAACATTTAATTCCTTTACATTTTTCCAGAGTGTATATAATATATAGATATCAGTGTGTGTGTGTTTGTGTGTGTGTGTGTGTGTGTGTGTGTGTGTGTGTGTAAGAGGTGGGGGGGAGAGAGAGAGAGAGAGAGAGAGAGAGAGCCATCAAAAAGAAATCTATATCCTGTTCTCTAGCAGCTAGAGAGGAAGACTAGAAGGCATAAGAACAAGCAAATGCAATGAGGATGAGAAAACTAGAAAAAAAAACCTCTTCTATATAAATTCTCTTCCTTGAATAATGATTCCATCAGTTATTATCTATCATTATATGCTTCATCTCACATAAATTTTATTTTTAGAGCAAAGTTAAGTCTGGATCATAAACACTCACTAAACATAAGCCTATGTTTTAAAGGACCATATTAAACATTACTTACAATAAGAGGTTAAACTTTCATGTTAGAAGTTAGATAAAGAGTTTCACAAATCTTCAAGTGCCACATAAATTCTTATCATTATTGTAAATATTATCAAGTGCTCAAAGAATATGATAATAAATTTCACATAGAAATATAATACAAGTCTAGACTTCATTTTTCAAGAAATTCTCCAGGAAAATTGCCCTGATATCCTAGAAGCAGAAAGTAAAATAGAAATTGAGGAAATCCACCAAATACCTCCTGAAAGAGATCCCAAAATGAAAACTCCCAGGAATATTATAGCCAAATTCTATAACTCCCAAGTCAAGGAGAAAATATTACAAGCAGCTAGAAACACTTCAAATATTGTGAAACTACTACAGTCAATATTATACAGAATTTAGTAGTGTCTACATTAAGTGTTCATAGGGCTTGAAATATGATATTCCAAAAGGCAAAAGAGCTTGGATTATAACTAAGAATCAACTATCCAGCAAAAATGAACATACTATTTCAGGGGAAAAGATGGAAATTCAAAGAAATAAGGGACTTTCAGAATTTCCTGTTGAAATGACCAAAGTTGAACAGAAAGTTTGATCTTCTAATTCAGAACTCAGGTGAAGCATATTATGAGGAACTTAATGATCCTGAACTGCTTGTATTCCTACATGGGAAGATGATTCATATGAATCTTCTCATTTATTAGGACAGTTAGAAGGAACATAGAGGCAGTTTAACCTTTCAAAATTAACCTTTGCTGTGAATCCAAGAATAACTGCATTTTTATTTTAGGGAAGAGATACTTACTGTTAGTAAAAGTTTTCCATAAAAATTTTATTTGATACATTATGTTTTTAGTATCACAAGGTTGTTAGAAATTTATCAGAACAGTCAAATAAATTGATGAGTCCTTTGATTCTGTTTCTATTAACCAACAATTTTATTTTCATTCATTTTTGTAAGATATTTGTATATTATAGTCAGCATTCAGATTATTTTTGCTTTGGATTTGATTGGGAATAGAACTAAGGATACTGATTAACAGAGATTTTCTTCAAAAAAATACTCTTTGTATATTTAGAAAAATTGGAATGTTTATCCAAGAATGAACCAATAAATTTTTACAGTTGGGCTTAAGTGACTTAACCAGGGTTCCACAACTAGTGGGGAACTGAACATGAAGGTATAATATAAAGATGGAGTTAACAGACGAGAAAGGAATGTACTGGGAGGAAAGGGAAAGGAGAGGTAGAATGGGCTAAGATATTTAATGTAAAAGAGACAAGAAAAAAATTTTGCAATGAAGTAGGAAGGGGAAAAGTGAAGGGGAATGAATGAAGTGGTTCATATAGGAAATAACATTCACACTCAATAGATATAGAAATCTATCTTACACTAGAGGGAAAAAAGGAGAGGAAAGGAATGGGAGAAAGGGGATGGGGGAGAGGAGAAGGGGTGTATGTGATAGAAGTGAGGGAAGATCATGAGAGTATAGTCAGACACAATACACTTTTGGGGAGGGACAAGGTGAAAGGAGAGAGAGAATAGAATGGGGATGGAGAGGAATAGGATAGAGGAAATACAGCTAGCTATAATAGCTACAGTGGGAAAAAAATATTGAAGCAACTTCTCTGATGGATTTATGACAAATACAATCCATCCCAAAGATGGAACTGATGGTATCTGAACACAGACTGAAGCATACTTTTTTTTTCTCTCACTTCATTTTTGAGGTCTCTCTAACTTTTGGGGGGTAGGGGAGATTATGTTTACTCTTACAACAAGATTATTGTAATAATGTGAAAATAAATAAATATTTTTCAAAGAAATATAATACATACAATATATAAAGGGTGTCCCAAAATATTTTTTAAGTTTTAAAGCTTAAAACTGTTCTCTTTCTTTTGGGACACCTTGCTTATTACATTGGTAATTATATGAACACATACATATATGCATATATACATACATATTTGTCTTTATGCATGCAAAACATGGAACTAATATCATCTCAGATAAACTGAGATTACAGGTGACCTGCAAGGTAGTTAAAAGTAAACTGCAGCAAAATTTCAACTATAATCTGAACAAAAAGATCATACAGCGAGAGAGACCTGATTTGCAAATCATTTCATCCTCAAAACAACCTTGAGACATAAGTACCATTTATCATTTCCACTTTAGAGGTGCAGAAACTGACCTACAGATAAGTTGTGATATGTCCAGAGTCACAAAGATGTTAATTGTCTGAGATGTAATTCAACTCAGGTCCTCCTGATTTCAAGGCCAGTGATCTACCTACTGTACCATCTGTGCCAGGTAACTGCAATAGATTTGCACAAAGCATTCAACAAATACTTTTTGATGAACAAAAATTAATAATTATTTAAACAGTAGCTTTCAACTTGATTGGGGAAATCCTGTCTATGAAATATCCCCTCTAGTTATTGGAGCATGGCCTGAATATGATAATGCATAAATATATTAGAAATGTAAAACATAAACCCACAGTTGACTCCCAAAAAGTTGTTTAATGAACACCGAGGCTCCCTAGCATAAGGTTTAAAAAAAAACTGTTTCATGCAATTTGAAGACATAATTTTTTTTCTATCAGAAACTTCCCTAAGGGGAGTAAAAAGGGGAAACTAAGTGGTCTAGCAGATAAAAACAGCCCTGAAGTCAAGAGGGCTTTAGTTGAAAATCACCTTCAGACTAGTTGTGGGACCCTGGTAAGTCACTTAAGCCCAACTGTATTAAAAAAAATTTCTTGGTTCATCCTTGGATAAACATTCCAATTTTTCTAAACATACAAAGAGTATTTTTATGAAAACATCTCTATTAATCAGTATCCTCAGTTCTATTCCTAATCAAATCCAAAGCAAAAAATAATCTGAATGCTGGCTATAATGTGCAAATAGCTTACAAAAACTATAATGAAAATAAAATCGTTGATTAATAGAAACAGAATCAAAGGACTCAACAATTTATTTGACTGCGTTCTGATAAACTTTTAACAACTTTGTGATACTAAGAACATAATGTATCAAATAAAGTTTTTAATGGAAAAAAAATTTTCTTAACAATAAATACCCTGAAATAAAAACACAGTTATTCTTGGATTCACAGCAAAGATTGATCTTGAAAGGTTAAACTGATTAGATATGTAAATAATCTGAGAGGGTCTAGCCTTTCCCTTATAAGACCAATATAAATTTCAACAACATGATACACTCTTAGTGTTAAGAAATTTAAGAACAGCTTTATAGGCTTTTAATTTGAAGCTCTATCTATGTACCAAAACTCAATAAGGTTCCTTTGAGGAGCCAAAATAAACTCACTTTAGAATGTAAAATGCAGTATCTAAAGTATATTTCTACCATACTGAGTTGATAAAATATGAAATATTATAAAATATAATGGAAAAACTCATTTCTGCCATTTTTACTTAGAGTAACCCAGTTTACTCAGGATGTTCAGTTTGTGGAGCAAAAATGTTAACTAGAAAGCATCAGAGGAGGGCAATCAAGATGGTGAAGGGTTTCAAAATCATGTCACTAAAAGATCTTCAAAAGGAACTGGGCATTTTTTTTCTTTTCTTTAATTTTTCTTGTTCTTTTTTGGGGCATGTGGGACAATGAATTTAAGTGACTTGCCCAAGGTCACTCAGCTAGTGAGTATCTAGAATATCAAGTTTCTGAGGTTATATTTGAATTCAGGTCATATTTGAACTCAGGTCCTCCTGACTCCAGGGCCAGTGCTTTATCCACTGCGCCACCTAGATGCCCCAGGATTAGGTATGTATAACCTGATGAAGAAATATCCCAGGAGAAAACAACAGTGGTCTTCCTTTCTTTGAAGAGCCAACAAATGAAAGCTGATCTGATTCAGGGTATAAGAAAACAGGTGAAATTCATAGGTGAAATCCATGAGGTAATATTAGTTAGTGGGTGGAGTACTGGAATTAAGTTGGAATCTGGCTTTACTAGATATTCATCAGTTTGGTGACTTTAAGAAACTTAACCTGTCTCACCCTCAATGATGGGGCTAGACTCAGTGCCTCTAAATTTACTTCCAGTTCTAATTATATGTCCTATGGTAAGTTTCAGTGAGTTCAGTTTGGGTCTTTATAGGGGAAAAAACTTTCTAGTAATTAGTGGTGCCTAAAATTGAAATAGTATGCCCCCCCAAAATAGGGGAATGTTCCTCAGTGACTGGAAGACTTTTTGTCAGGTATATTGCAGAAGGAATCCTTTTTTAGATATGGTTGATATTGATACCTTTTGTAGTGCATGATTCATGAATCTAGGTTTGATTTAATTCCCCATATTTGCAGTATATACCTACTAATTCTTTGCAATCCCAAAACAATGAGTAAAAACCTTCCCCTAAGTTTATGGAAAGATTTGTTCATCAAACTAAATTCAGTTTATCATTATTTTAACACAGTGGTAGCTGAACAAAAGAGAAACAATCTGCAAAAAAAAAGCTGATTTTGAGTAAAGTCAGTCATAGCCCCCTGCACAAGACTTTATTGTGTCATTACCAGACACTAAGCACATGATGACTTCTGACTATTCAAGGCTGGTTTTTCATTATAGTTTAACAGGATCTTTCCAACGGAAAAAATGGGTGGGAAATAGTAACCCACTCTAGGTCAAGAGTAATTTGTTGTGATTATCATAGGCATTATAAAAGAAACATTCAGAGCTCTAGAATCTTTTCAATAGATTATGCTCATTAATAAACTTGCTACAGAGATAATGCTAGATAATTTATTTCTCCTAGAAAATACTTTTACTACTACTACTCTATATATTTTTTAATTTTAAAAGGTCTTCTCATTTTTTTCTTTATGGGATAGGATCTAGGTGATAAATGAAAGTATAATAATCCTCCATAGAATTAATAAATAAATATCAATCAATAATCATCCAAGTATTTTGTCTAAAGTTCTCTCAGTGTGTAACAATTTTCCTCTTATTCAACTATTGCAGTTCTAAAAAAACAAACAAAACAATGAAACCAATATACCTATTTTCAAAGCCATAATATGATTACAGCATTTCCTATCTTAACCTAGAAAAGCTGAAAGAATGAATTAAATGGAAATGAATTAGTAGAGCTTCCAATGTATTGACTACAAAATGGTATCTGTCAATAGTGAATGTGTAACACTAGAGACCTAAACCCTGCCCAGAGGAACCACGATTCAATTTTCAACTTAACATTCAAATTGCAAACTGTAGTTTTTATGGTTGCAAATCATTCAAACTTTGAAAGATGCATCTTTATCTATGTTCCATGGAGGCCATTAAGAACATTTTGGACATGAGTGTTGTTGGCTGACAGTTTCAAAAGGACTTAATTGATACAGAGAAGGCACATTTTAAATTCATGTTGACTTGAGATCACAAAAGTCATTAAAGTATACACATAGAGGGGTGGTTAGGTGGCACGGTGGATAGAGCAGCAGCCCTGGAGACAGGAGGACCTGAGTTCAAATCCGATCTCAGACACTTAATAATTACCTAGCTGTGTGTCCTTGAGCAAGCCACTTAACCCCAATGCCTTGCAAAAACCTAAAAAACAGTATACACATAGAATGAAGATGTGATGATAGCTGATAATGAGAATGGTTGAGAGACAGGGGAGAGTATTCCTGTGACCATTAAAAAATAGCGATTGTGTAACTTACACATAAATCACAAATGATTTCATTAATATTCCTTGCCCTCAAAATGAAGACACTGATTCTTAAAACAATTATTTACTACCTGCATAACACTGGGAATATCATTTCTTTCTCTCAATCTCATTTCTTCATTTCTAAAATAGATTAGATCAATGGTATCAAATTCAAATAGAAACAGGGGCCGCTAAACCATATTTAGAGATTCCTGCAGAATACATATTAATTACCTATGTTTTATTATGTTTTACTAATTTTATTACATTAATTAAATTGTTAATTTTAGGTTTACACTTTTAATTTGGTTCAGGTCCCCTTCCAGAGTGTTGTAGATCATGAACCATGGGCTCTATGCTTGATACTTCTGGACTAGATCATCTCTAAAAACCACTTCTAGTTCTAAAACTATAACCCTATGACTTCTCCTTATTTAACTTTTTTAAAGAAATTTCCTGAATAGACTAGCACACAATAGTGAAGGGATTCAATACTTGCTGAATATAAATTATGGAGAAAACTACCACTAGCTGAAATATAATATTAATCTTTCAGTCCAAGACAGGGTCATCTTTTTGGTCCATTAGTAACAATCTTTCATTTGAGTCAACAACATCAAAGGTTCAGCCAACAACATGCAGAAGGTACAGTGAATTCACAGAAAGGATTTTACTTTCTAAGTTAATGTTTAATGAGACAGAAAAAAAACTTTAGCTGTTACTTATGTCTGGTACAGATTTTAACTTTCATGGCTTTTTTTTCTTTAGAAAAAAACTTTTTTTTAGGGTTTGTTTGTTTTTTTTTTTTGCAAGGCAATGGGGTTAAGTGGCTTGCCCAAAGCCACACAGCTAGGTAATCAGTAAGTGTCTGAGATCAGATTTGAACCCAGGTACTCCTGACTCCAGGGCTGGTGCTTTATCCCCTGTACCACCTAGCCACCCCTAGGAAAAAACTCTTTAATAGAGTTTTTAAGAATTACTCTTAATAGAATAAAATTACATGCTTGTTTGCAAAAATTTTTACTTTATTCTAAGATTAAATTTAGCAACTCCATGATGCTTTGATGCAAAATGTTCCCTTTGTTACTTTATTTTAAATCATTCTTACTTTCTCAGTAGTATCAGGAATGCAAAAATCATAATTTATCCTCTAAACATTTAGTCCTGGAGGTTCTAATTCAGAAAAATGTTATTATTGATGCCCCTTTCCTTAAAAAGTGAAACCAGTATCATTCTACACTTGAATAAAGAATGATGATGATCATTTTAAAGGTTATCTTTTATTTTAAAAGATAGTACACATTGAAGAAAATGGGTTTATTTACTTTCTAATATCCTAGAAAAAACAATTTTAAGAACTCCAAAAAAATAAAGTAAAATCTTAGAGAGTATTATTTTGTAATTTGTTTAGTAGAATTTAACCATTTAAGTTTTTTCCCATATTTCTTTTATATCATTTTTACTTAAAAGAGACACAGATAGGAAAATACATGGAAAATTTTTCTCAACACTTTAGCCTTTGCAATTTAACAATATAATATCATTCCTTATATTTACTTTTATGTTTGTTAGCTTATTAATTTTTTTCCAATTGCTAGTAATTTGAAGTGTTCCTATATTGAACCAAAGGGATTTTTTGGAAATACTGTACATTTGGAAGTCTTCAATTAGTATCACTGGAAAAAGGGAAAGGTCACTAATGTGTGCTTCTGTCACTAAAATCTTCAAAATAAGATCTATCAATCTACCAAACTTAAAGTCATACACACTCCATGACTTTTTACTGAGAAATAATTTACATTGAGATTAATTCATTTCTTTACCATATAATTTCAATACTAGTGGTATTGTTATTACTACTACTAATAATAATAATCTTTTAGGTTTGAAAAACATTTTTCATATATTATCTCATTTGATCCCCACACTTACCCTGTGAGGTAAATACCCTAATTATCTCCTTTATACATTTAAAGAAACTGAATCTCAGAGGTAAAGACTTGTCCAGAACCATACAGTTACTATCAAGGTAAGGTTGCCTCTAAGTACAGCATTCCATTAAGTACAAAACTAGTTTAAAAAGTAAAGAATTCAGGCAAATATCATTCAACTAAAACTATAGGGTTAAAATAAAATGACAAAAAATTTAGCTTAGATATTCTCTAGGATTTGCCTTAAGTTTATAGGTGGAGACCATCTATCCAAGATGATCACCATGAGCAGAGGAAAAAACCAGGGTATTTATATAATAGCAAGGGGCATAAAATCTAATTAAAAATTAATTTAATAAGTAAGTAATAGTAATAACAAAAAGAATATAAAATAGAAATTCTTTCCACAGTCACCAGATCAAGAACTCAAGGAAGTGACCTGTAGGTACAATTTAGGGAAAGAGTTCTACCAGTGATAAAGAGTCCAAGGCTTTTATGTTTATTCTTTGTCATATCCTTGCATAAGTTTGCCACACATCACCCTATGATCCTAGGCCTTGCTGACATTATGAGTACTCCAGTGGAACATTTGGATAAGTAATTTGTTATTCATCTTATTATTTTAACAAATGCAGATACACTATTTCTGTCATATATTAGCTATGTCTACATAAATAATTATACTTATTCCCCAAGATTTTGTCCTATGCCTTCCTTTATTCCCTCTCCTTGCCATTTCACTTGATGATTTCATCTGCTCTTAGGGATTCAATAATCACCTCTATGCAGATGTTTTTACCATCTATTTATGAAGCCCTAACCTCTTTCCTGACCTCTAATCTCTCATCTCTGCCTTTTAGATAGCTCAAAATGGATAGTCTTTAGACATCTTAAAATGAATAGGTTCAAAAATTGAACTAATTATCCTTCCCCCCAAACTCCTCCCTCTTCCTAACTTCCCTGTTACTGTAGAGGGTATCAGTGATCTCAAGAAATATTCTTCCCACTATTCCATTCTGTCAATACAAAATTCTATTCCTCCAGTAAAACAATAATTCCTTGTGAAGATGAAGTTTTTTTATTTTCTCTTACCATCCCTAGCTTCTAGCACATTTCTATGCACACAGAACAGTCACTTAATACCCGTTTGCTTCATTGGATTGAATTATTTTAGTCCAACTAAGTCTTGAGGACAAAAAGGGTCAGAGTCCAGACTGAGCACCAAAAATTCTGATCTTCAATCCCAAATAACCAGTCATGGTATGAAGAGTTTTCTATGACTATTTTTAATTTAAGCTCAGTTTCCCTTTGGATCAACCAAGTCCAAATTTGATTTTGTGACTATAAAGTAAACAAAAACATAAGCAATACAGCTATTTTACCCAAATGAATATGCTGTCTTGCTTCTACTTAAAAACTATTTTAATCACCTTCAGATTCTTCAGTGATCTCAGATTAATAGCAAAAAGAACAGCTATAGATCTGGTAATGTAGAATGATCCAAATGAATATAATTAAAAGGAAATTTCAAACAATCATCATTTGTATATAGGAAGGCTTTGCTACTAAAAATCTCTTAAGGCACTTTATTTACTCTCTTTCCCATTATGCTGTCTATTGCCACTCTTCCTTAAATATACTAAAATGTAAATAAGTTTATAAAAAAGTTCATGACTGTAGTTAATTTTTAAAAATGGGGTATTTTGATTGTTATTTTAAACCCTAGAGAGGGCCAATATTTTCAAAATGTCCAAGCAGAATGGATAAAAGAATCCAAAGTGTTTTTTTCATCAAGAATTGCAGTAAAAAGAAAAATACATCTTTAGTCCTGAAAGATAAAGCATTGTCCCTTTTTTATTTTTTAGTACAATGGAAGAAAAATGGCATACAAAAATCGACCTGGCAAGTAATGGTTTATTCAGTAATGGACTAGCTCTGCAAGAGATAAATTCTGCTTTCATCAAAAAAGTCCCCCTTACATTGAGAACTGTTATTGAGAATTTAATGACATTGCAATAGTATTTGTGACAATAAAATATTACATTGAAAAAGGGAAATTAAAATTCTCAAAAAGTTGTCTTTGTCCCTGTCAATTTTCAAATTAGGGAATTTATTGGAAGATTAGTTTTGCTTTCCATCTTTAGTGCTACCTCTGCCCTCACTTCTCATTTATTTTGAAAATAGAAAAAAATCCAGTCTTCTGCAGGAATAACCTATTGCTGAAAGGTTATGTGCTATCAGAGCCATAACTAGCAATTTTGACCCTTCGGGCAAGCAGCACAAACTGCTCTTGAGGAAAGCAACACAAAATATATTCTTGGATGAACTTTGTAATTACTGGTATGAAAATAATACAAGAAGCAATTAAAACAAATGAGGTTTAGTGGGAAGAGGATTCAGTCATTATATTAACTTCTGTGTCCCAAGTGAAGTGTATGTACTAAACTTCTGAGAATATTGTCCTGAGTGAAAACCCATGTATCCTGTACTAGTAATGAATCTGTATACTGTAAAGAAATGCCAAACATTCATCTCTTATTGAAACTGGTTATATGGTACTCTTGATGGTACCTTCTATATGTATCAGGAGGTAATGTCTTTTTTCAAAGTTGGCTAATATGGTGGAAACTTTACATCTTTCCCAGAAATATTATTTCTACAAAATTACAATTTCAAGCTTTCTTATTAAAGATCTGACACTCTGTTATGTCCTGCTAATGTAGACAACCAGCCACTGTGGAATCAAACTTGCTGAAAAGTACCTCCTCTTCCCTCAGAATTTTTCCCAACATTTTTCTCTCCCAAAGAGCTTATAAACTATGCATTTTTAGAAATACCCTGGAGTAATTTGGGGTGGGGGAAGAACTATACCTTAAAAACATAAAAATAATTCATGCCAATATAAAATCTGCTATCATCAATAACTACCAGTTCCACTTATTGAGACTTCTTTTTTCCAGGTTAGCTGTGTATTGCTGGAAAGGCAGACAGAATTTTATATAACAAATTTTTTGTACACCTGAAGAGAAGAAAATTGTCATAGGTAAATGTTAAATCCACATCTTATAGAATGCTTATGAAATTATTAAAATTGTTTTATCCTTACTGACCCAAGGGATTACTTCTAGTAATATTATACAGAAATCAAATTTCATAAACTGCATTTAAAAACATGATTTTCTCAGAAGTCAAACTAAGCTGTAAGTGATCATCACTCTTGTTTAATCTCGGTTTATAATTTCAACATTATGTAAATATAATAAAAGAACAATTATAGTACTGTAAAAATACATTTTAGAGTTATTGAAGGGCAGCACTCTTGTCCAAGCTAATTGTCTTGGGAAGGGCAAATTCAATCCAATCCAAAAACCTTTATTAAGCTCCCACAGCATGCCAGGTATTGTGTGAAGGATAGAGATTACAATTAATAATAAGAAAGACAGTTCCTACCCTCAACAAGCTTATTATCTAAAAGGAAACAGCATACAAAAAGAGGCAGGAAAGTGGAAAGTGGAGGATTTTGGGAAGAGATAGCTATGCAGAGACATCTTGTTCTATGGAGGGAAAGGTAGCACATACAAGACAGTAGTGTGAGGCCAGTTTCTGCTATCCAAAAAAGAAAAACAGTGGAAAGAATTTGGTATTCTATCCTCCAGCCCTCCAAATAGATGGGAGAGTAGTTCTGAGAGAGGTAAGATCAAGGTGAGCAATCTTTTTTTCACAGGTTTGCCTTGTGCATCCCCTGAGCAAAGCAATTGCTTCTTTCTCTATATTACAAAGTACTTGTAGTCTATAGAGCACAATACATATGCCTATTTGTAATTGTAATTTGTAATTGTAATTGCAATTGTAATTGTAATTGTAATTGTAATTGTAATTGTAATTGTAATTGTAATTGTGCTTGTCTTGTGTAATGCACAATGAACCAACCAGCATTTATTAAACACCTATCACAAACCAAGCAAGATAACTAACTTAAATCCAGCATTATTTTTTCTTTTTAATTCCCCAAAGGCCATCACAGGCTAGGCACATAGTCATTCAAAAAATGGTTTTCTATATGACTAGTGCTCTTGAGTCCATGTGCTACTAAATCCATGCATGTCTTTAAACAATTATCAAGAAACTAAAATTAAATAATTAACTATGAGTGATCCATTCTAGTGGAAGAGAGCAAAAGTGAAGAAAATCCAAAATTTATTTTAGGAATGCATTTCTCAATTTGTTTTTTGCTTGTTTGGGGCTGGATTTTGGGGGGGGAGCAGCAATAACCATCTTATCTTCCTTTCTAATGTTCTCTTAGACTATCTTTAAAATAAACTTCCTTTCCCCAAGTAATCATCAACTATTCAAAGAGCAGCAGGAATCCCAGAAGTATATTCAATGAAGACTTAAGAGTTTCATCATGGAATGTGAGACAAGATACACTTAGAGGCTATGTCAAAGACAGACATAGACTAGAGAGAGAGAAATCACAGTGGGAATTACACATGGGAACCATCTACAGATTTAAAGGCAGAGATAACAGTTTTTAAGAAGATTAATATGGTAACTATATAGAGTAAATAAGAGGTAGAAGAGAAACTAGAGATAGAAAGTGCAACTAGGGATTATCACATGGACTGGGATGGCTCTTCTTCCTTTTCATTCACCTGTCTCTCAAACGTGTGTCTTCTCCAAAGTTCTGACTATTGCTGAATTCTGGGTTCATAATTCTGTTTGCAAATCTTAATACTGTAATACAGCATTGGAAAATATATGAATTGATACAGTGTAAAATAAGAAAACCAGGAAAATAATACACACAAAAAGAAAATAATATAATAACTATTTGGCCTTGAAGAAAAGATGATAAAAATGCCCCTACCTTCTCTTTGTGAAACTTTGCATATATTGTTCAATTTAGTTGATACTAAACTGTCTTTTTTCACTCTTTTTAAATATTCTTTAAAATGAAGGGTTGTTCTCTTGATATCCAAGGGATATATTTCACAATGAAAATAACAAAAAAAGATTAATTTTTTAAGAATTAAAAAGACACCTCTTTGAGAGATAATTCAGAGAAAGAATCAATAGAACTGATCAATATGGTTAAACGAGAGATAAAGGAGTCAAGAGAGCATTAAGGCTTCACTCACATGTATCTTAGGTAAAAGGGAGCACAATATGAAACATACCTAAAATGATTCACTTCTATTCCAATCATACCACTCAATCCCAAACACCTTTTTCTCCTGGGAGAGAGATAGGGACTACACCTAAAATTTCATTGCTATAGGGAGTTCCCAGTGAAAGATTTTCCCTACTAATGCAGCTCAATAATTTCTCTGCAACTTGTAACTTAGAAAATCAAAATCAAATCTTTCCCTCTAAGACTATCCCAAGTTTATTCTGTATTATGTTGGTATAAAATTGTCTACATCTTGTCTCCCCTTTTAGACTACAAGCTGCTTGAGAATAGGGAGTATATTTTGCCTTGCTTTGTATTCCCAGTACTAAACACAAGACCTAGGGCATAGATGTCACATAATAATGTGGTTGATTGACTGTCTCTAAAACAGGGCTCTGCCTACCTTTCCAGTCTTCCTTCTAAGAATTAATTTAAAAACTTTTCCATTAAATTGATTTATTCACTATCCTAAGGGATACTATTTGTCCCTTGCCCCCAACTCCAGAAGAATTAAGAATAAAGGCAAATGATTTTTTGGAAGAAGCAGCAATAAGACTTGTTGATCTCTTAAAGAGGGTTTCATTATACTCTATGGCTGTGCAACCAGGGCAACTAGGTGGTGCAATGGATAGAACATTGGCCTTGGATTCAGGAGGACTGGAGTTCGAATCCAGCCTCAGGCACTTACTACTTACTGCTATGTGACCTTGGGAAAGTCACTTAACCCTGATTGCCCTGCGTTCAGTCATCCTGATTCATATCTGGGCCACTGGACCCCAGATGGCCCTGGAGAAGGAAGAAAAGCTGGTGACTTAGCATAGCCCCCTCACTCAAATCCAATTCATATGCTTGTCACAGCATTACCTCCCTGATGTCATGGTCTTCAAAATGAAGGACAAACATCCAATCTGATGGCTATGCAATCATCCTTAAAATGCTGGCAGCACCCCACCCCCACCCCAGCTCCTAAACCTGCTTCTCATTAGTAGGTTTGATCACACATGCATTTTCTTATGACTCTTCTAAGTCTATTTCTATTTTTCACTTTGTATTATTGCAAAGAGAAATTAGTTCTTTAACATAATCATCAAGAAATCTTATATCAAATTGGAAATTAGTAATGTAATTTAAAGACAAAATAGACTTAAAATAAAGTTGTTTATGATTTTTAAAAAATCTGATTATTCTGTTATAGAAACAAACATATCAAACAGGGACGTAATTTTCAGACATTTTTCAAACAGTTTAACTCTATCCTTCTACTTATTGTATACTTGCCTCAAGGGCCTAATGAACTCAGGTGATAAATATCTTCAAGTAATCTTAAAAGCTATCAAGTTTAAACTTTTTTTCTACTTGGTACCAGAGAACAGAACAAGAGACAATGGATATGTAGATTTGGCTTTGTCATAAGGAAAAATTTCCTTACAATTAGAGCTATTGAAAAAGGAATTGGTTGCCTCTGGGGAGAGAGGTTTTCCCTTCACTAGGGATCTTTGAACATGGCTCTATGAGCACATGTAGGGAATACTGCCAAGAGAATTCTTATTTAGATATGTATGAACTAATCAGGGGTTCTTAACCTTTTTGTGTCAACCCTTTGGCAAGCTGGTGGAGTCTATGGATTGATTCTCAGAATGTTTGTTGACTAAATTCATAAAAGTAGGAAGTGCTAAATTTCAATAAGAGGTTGATGAAAATAAATACAATTTTTTTCCCATTCAAGTTCATGGACTCCCTGAAATCTATCCATGAACTACTTGGAGATCTATGCACTCAAGATGTAAAATTAATGACCCTTGAGTTCTCTTTCAACACAAAGATTACCTTTTAGGTAAAATGAATGGATAAATAACCTGTAGCAGTAATAAGATTATGTATGATATGGTCCTTTTCTAACATCACAAAAACCTGAAAAGGTATATGGTTAATGAAATCCCCAACATTCAGGACAAACCACCACTCTATTAAAGTTATTCCACAAGCTAATGACATAATATCCCTAAGGATCACATGTCTCAGGACATCCAAAAGACTTGTGGAAAGAGATGACCTTACTTAACTACTGTGGTTATATTGAACAAGTCACCATTGTTTTTGTTGATGTTGTTGCAATAGTCCCTAAAAACATCTAAAGAACATTCTTCAGAGTATCAGAAATACTGATGGAAAAATCAACTATGATTTCTGATCATGTCAGAATCATTCTAAGGCCTGAGAAAATCTCTATTTCCCTGTAGGTAAATATGAGAATTTACAAGTAAATATGAGAACAGGCCATTTTAAAGTGAAAATTGCATTTCATTACCAAACCTAGCAAGATAGTAATTTCTCACCATACCTGGCTCAGATAATAGAACAACTCTATAAGTTCTATTAATTCTAGATTCCACAAAGACCTCCATTTTTGAAAAAGTATTCTCCAACTATTGGTTCATCTACATTATTCTTGTATGAGAATAGTCATGATGAAGACTGATGCAATAATTACCAGTGGGGAATAGAATTACCGACTGTACAACTCCACAGGAACCACTTAAATGCTAAAAGCTTTCATGATGGCAGGCAAAACAAAACAGGAAGAAGACTGGCAAAAAATAAAAGAGCATGTTAACCAAAGCTACTACAAATTACCATTCTATGAATTGCACCAAAACATTGCAACTATTTATTTAGATGTCTAATGTATCCATGTTCATCATCCTGATGTTTCAGGAAGAACAAAATCCTCACAAAGTTTCATTGAAGTAAATGCTACACTATATCTTTGTATCAAGTAGAACCACAACCCTATTGCAGTTTTTTTCTCAACAACAGTAAATAAAAAAACAATATCAATAATTACAATTACTTTCATCACTACATTCAATATTTTGAACTTAAACAATTTCAGGGTGGTTAGATGGTGCAGTGGATAGAGCTCCAGCCCTGGAGTCAGGAATACCTGAGTTCAAATCCGGCCTCAGACACTTAATAATTACCTAGCTGTGTGACCTTGTGCAAGCTACTTAACCCCATTGCCTTGCAAAAACCTTTAAAAAAAAACCAAAAAGGCAGAAGATAGTACCTTTTCAAAACATGGGGGGGGGGGAGCATGTCTTTCCATAGAGGCCAAGTCTAAAAACTTAATTAAGCATATCTGTACATGTCTCATTCTCATGGAATCAAATCAGACCTAAAAACCACAAACACAGCACTATATACCAAAATAACCTTTGAAATAATCTGATAATGGGAATCATAGTTAAGAGGGCTTGCTAATAGATTTAGTGTTAAATTTATATCAAAGTTGCCATGTACATTTATGCCATGCATAATTGAGTTATCTATATTTCAATTTAAAAGACGCCATAAGAAATAGAAGCATAACACTAAACAAAATATAAACTAAACAAAATATAAACTAAAAATAATAAAAATACTATTACTTTTCCAAGTGTCTTCTGGTTGTCATGGTATCACTTACATGCCTCTCCCAACCTTCATTCTTTATCTAGGTAATCAAACCTTATTTGAAAGCTAATATTAAAGGAATTTTTTATCTGCTTCAATTATAGACCTGTTGAATAGTATCAAGCAATATAGAGTCACTGAAGAATCCTAGATTTCCTTAGCAGAAGAGGTGGAATATCCATAATAGATGAAAACAAAATCAGAAAGGTATGTTGCTTGTGTTTTTTAAAACATGTTTACAAATATAAATTTCCAAACATTTTCAAGAATGTATAATGTCCTCAGGATTTTAAAAAATTCAACAACTATATTAAATCCATATCTGGTATCAAACTTTCAAAAGCAAAAGCACATTGAATTTTAGGGCATAAACATTTCTAATTTTAATACTAGATAAATGTTAACTAGTATACAGCAACCCATATTCTATTTCAAAGATATGGCATATTTTTAAAAGTCTACCAAAGAAACTGAAATTTTTGAAAAATCCCTCTTAAATTAGGATTATTTATTTTTTAAAAATAATTTCTTCATAATCTCGTTAAAATGATTGTGTTTCCATAGAGCACGATGTATAGATTCTTGACTTTCCTTTAATTTATTCTGTGTCATTTATGGAACATATACTTGAAAACCTTCAGAAAGGTTTAATTTAAGTAGAGTCTGTGGCTATACTTTAATTATTTCAGTTAAATTACGGGGGTAGGGGTGAGGACAGGTACTAAGTATAATCTGAGTTATCTACATGCAACAGGAGGTCTCCTCGCTCTCTCCCCTCTTGTCAGTTGCACAGCTGTATATCTACCTCCCTTTAGGTTAGACGTTTTCTGACCCTTCGCAGGAAGAAGCGCCTCTCATTTAAAGGTTAAAAATGTAAATGCAACTAAAGTTACATCACTGTTCTTCCCCACACAGAGCCTATATTAATTTCATTCCAGTGCTTTTATTGCACAAATTAGATAGTGAGGAGGAGTTGACTCGAGGGAATTCTGTTTTATGAGTATGGTATAATATGTTAAATAATGGGATTGAAAGCACCTGCAGTATCCTTCTAATTCTGTGCATGCTAATTGCGTTTAGCAAGCGAATAACCGCACCCGTTCGAGTAAAGGGGGAGGGGGATGTGAGAGAGAGAGAGAGAGAGAGAGAGAGAGAGAGAGAGAGAGAGAGAGAGAGATACACAACTGTTTCAAGTAAAAATATGTCAGCCACACACATGCCGTGCTATCCAGCCTCATTAAGCAGATAACAACTACGCACACATTCTACACATGCGGATCTCCCGGGACGTATAGATGAATTACAATAATACTCTCGAAAGCATTTCACAGCCTGTTAATTAAGAAACTGGACTGGGTAGGATCATATTGCAAGAATCTTTTAAGGTAAGCCACCCTACCTCTAGAGCACTTGTTTTCGTTTTGCAAAGACAATAAAGACCTAGGAAAAAATCTCACTCAACTGGAGGAGTGAGGTGCCACATTAGTGGCACCTTTTTATCTCTCTCAAAAGAAGTGAATCCACAAGTCTCACACCAGTATAGTCACACTCTAAGAGCTAAAGGAGACAAGTTCAGAACCATGGAAAGGGCTTCCAATCAGTGCAGCCTGGTTCCTAGGTCCGGAGAAAAGGGGGAAAGTGAAAGTGATGCAGGTTTGTTTACCCTGACCAATCTGTTAACACTTACGGGTGTCTGCTGGGATTGGAGTCCGGATCGCTTGGTAGATCCTTGCTTTGAACTTAACCTTTTCCAGGATTCCGCGAATCTTCCCCGACTGGCGCTCCGACTACGTCTCCGGTTTTCCTCTCCCTCTTCTCTATCCGAGCTCCCTCTCTCCACTTCAGCTGGGTTCCTCCACTTCTTCCCCATCTTAAGTTTTTGTTCCCTTCCCTTGCCTCGGGGAAAGATCCCACCTGGCTGCGAGTTTTTGTTTATCTCTCCCCCCCCCCCCCCCGCCCTTGGACCCCCTCCTTTTCCTTCTCCCCCCCTCTGTCTCTCTTACTGTGTGTGTGTGTGTGTGTGTGTGTGAGAGAGAGAGAGAGAGAGAGAGAGAGAGAGAGAGAGAGAGAGAGAGAGAGAAATTGACTCTAAATCTCTCAGCAGTCTCACAAGGGCTCAGCTGAGCATTCGCTTTGCAGCTTTTTGCCTTCTCTACCTCATGCTGGAGCTGTACGCTCCGATGCCGCCGCCAGGCTGCGCTTGCGCCCATGATTGGCTGAAATGTGGGGGCTGGGAGCGCCACCTGTGTCTCAGTGACAACCTCTAGTCTTTAGCCTGATGTTCATCATTTGCTACTTAGTCACCCACTGGGGGTGACGCGACAGTGGTTGGTGCAATCCTTTGACCAAAGTGATTTCGCTTCTACCCTCCTGGAGGGTCTGCCCGGCCCTGATCAACCCAGGCTCTACCCCACTCAGAATCTACTATATGAGTTGTAGGTAATGACCAGTGTTTCCTATATCTAGGAGCACAGAGTTAGGAAAGAGCACAACTAAAAGCAAAAGAATGCCCATTGGCTTTCTTTCGAATCTTCTTCTTACCCTTAACAATCCATTTTAATGAGTCTTTCTAAGGGAAAATAGGCTTGATCTTTCTCACATTCCAGGCTTCTTCGTCCTTACTTGTTTTCTCTGTCTCCATAACCTATTTTCTGAACCTAAATCATAGAGAATGCTTAGATTTGTTGGAACAGAAAGGAATGTGTTTAGGGTTGATGTGGAAATTAAATTCTTATGTCCATTGTGAAGTCTCTTAAGAGTGGGATACTTAGCTTCCTTTCTTGCCTCCAACAAATTTCCAAAAAAAAAAAAGAAAAGAAAAGAAAAAAGAAAAAGAAAAAAGGAGCTATCCCAGCTGGTTTGCGATTTAGTATTGGGTCTTTATTAGTTTTCTGTTTTGTTTTGAGCTCTGTCACATCTTTTTCCTTGTTTCACCCCGCTGGTGGCTGCTGTCAATTAGGGGGAAGCTTGCAGACCTTGATCACTTTCATATCAGTTATTTACCAGACTAGCTGGCCCTATTTTCAGCAATATCATTGATCCGGTAGAATAAGTGGGCTGGGACTCTCTCTCTCTCTCTCTCTCTCTCTCTCTCTCTCTCTCTCTCTCCTCTCTAAGATCAAGCTATGTTAATTGTTGGGGGGCTAAAGCCTTTCCCATTAGAAAAAAAAAAGATTAAAGATCTCTGGTTGCTGATCTGTCCATAAAGGTTAGTTGTAGTTTCAATCCAAAGATAAAAAGGTGTATTGTTTTTGTCCTGTTTTAATTACTGCCTGATCCCTAGGAGACTGAAAAGGGAAGGGATGAAGGGGGGCAGGGAAAGAAGAAGCAGCATAGGAGAACCTCTCTGAGAAAACCTGTTGTGCACTTGTGTACCAATGGTGGCAGATAGCATTAATAACCAGGGATCATTCTAAATAGATGTTGCCTGTCAGAAATGACTGGTTTATTACAGCAACTCCTTTGTAACTAAATATACAACTCTAAAAACTAACAGCAGTGAAAGAGGAT
The DNA here is from genome assembly GCF_037893015.1 of Macrotis lagotis. Classification (NCBI taxonomy): domain Eukaryota; kingdom Metazoa; phylum Chordata; class Mammalia; order Peramelemorphia; family Peramelidae; genus Macrotis; species Macrotis lagotis. Next base: position 106,777,092 of record NC_133666.1, on the reverse strand, counting down.
GTACAGTGCTTCATTAATTGTATTTTAAAACAAAAAGATTCACAGTGGCAAGCTTGATATGATACTGAAGCAATCCTATGTACCCAGCAAGCACACAGCTCATATTAAGCACTGCAAGACACCATAGGAGATATCTGCAAAATACAATCATAGACTTGTCATTTGATAATGAAGGTTCAGACTCAGCTGTGGATTTCTTCCACTTATCAACTTAAATTCATGATCATGAAATTATTAGCAGCATTTAGTGGGATTATACCAATTCCAATATATATTATACCAATATATATATATATATATATAGCGCCATTAACAGCTTTGGCACCTGAGGTAAGCAGCAGGAAATATACACTCAAAACACAGCCAGGGAGGTTTTCAGGGAAGTCAGGGAGGTCAGTGAGGAGGGAGATAGAGCGACTAGGAAAGAGTTATCCAGAGGTATGGTCAAAAGTTAACTCTTAGTTTATCATTTTATCTAATTTCATTTGCTAACCAGGTACAAAACTAAATTGTTTCCAAATCCAAAAGACCATTAGAATCAGCTAAATTTCAGGCATCTGCCTAGTTCCACAGTGAATTCCTCTGACACTTTGTTATTTACAAAATAGTTTCTTCCCAACCTTTTGAGATATCTGCTAAGAAAGTTTCATTGTTTCATTTTATAGAAGTTGAAACTGAGGTTTAAGTATGGTGTGGAGACTTGTCTAGGGTTCCAGAACTGGTAATCAGAAACTGGACCAATATATCATACTTTCTTCCTCTGACCCCTTATCCTTCACAAGTCTCTAATGGGCTATAGATGAAAATTATCATATCTTTTGGCAAGTTATCAAATGACAATTATATATTGTTGGTATAACATTAGGCTTAAAAATAAACAGAGTTAGTGTGGATCTTCAAGATACCACTAATGTCACTTTCAGATTCTGGAAAAGAATGCATCAGAAAAATCTATCTATTACTTAATTTAAGATAACAATCCAAAGGTCACCAACTTTGAGACCCTGGGAATAAAGCTGTGGGTCCCAGAAACACAAGAGTTCCCAAGATAATAACTCAATCTAAATGAACAAGTCCAAAGCAATTGCTATATAACAAGCTGTAATAGCTCAAAGTGGTATAAATATGTACTTTGGGGTAGGGAGCAGTTCTGTGAGTTCATTAGTATAGAAGACTTCCATTGAGGAAATTTTTTTATGCCAGTGAAGATTTGTAACTGCCCTGAAACTTAGGTTCTTAAAGAGGAGAGAGAACACTCAGAATTTAAGAGATTTGCCTACTTACTTAATCATACTTAATCTATGTATGTAACAGGCAGGATTTGAACACAAATCTTCTTGACTTTGAGCCCAGTTCTCTAGTCACTCTTCAAAACCTTTCTGCACATTTATGTGCATATATTTCTGTTTGGATATATACAACCCACATATAAATACACATTTATATGCAAGTGTTATATGTTTATGCATGTATATATGTACCTACATACATATACCATAATCTATGGATAAGTAAAAAGATTCCAATGAATTGGTGAGTTTATACATAGAATGCAGTCTATTCCTATCTGACTATTCGGGATAACTCTCACACAAGTCCTACAGATCATCCACCTAATATTCTAGGATCCTTCTTTTATACCTCTTGACTCTACAATAGTCTATGTAGGCTTTGCATTAATAGCAACCTATCTTCTCTTTTTGGTCATTTCTATTCCTGAATTTCTGACATCATTTATGTCCCTATTATGCAATTTCTTCATCATCTTTCTTTGCTTCTCCATAGCAATTGAGATGTAGATGAGTTCCTCCTAGATACTTTCCCCTTTCTGGGATTTCATGACACTGCTATTTTTGGCTCTCCTCCTATCTTGTATCTCATCTTTGTCCTGCCCACTAATTATGGGCGTCCCCTCAGTCTCTATCCTGAGTTCCCTTCTCTCTCAAAATTCACCTATTAGTTGATTTCTTCAGCTCCAATACATTCAATTATCACCTCCATGCAGATGGTTCCCAAATCCACATATACAGTCTAACTTTCTCTTCTAAACTCTAAACCTGCTTTTCCAACTGCCTGTTGAAAATTTCAAACTGAATTCACATAGTCATCCTAAAGTCAATCTATCTAAGATAAAGCTTATTAACTTTCCCACCAACCTCTCCCATGTCAAACAACTTCCTACCTACTATTGTAGGATCTAACAATTCACACAGACATGCTTCTTTGATTGTTCTTAATCTCAGCTATCTAACCAGGGACCAAAGCTTGTCATTTCTACTGTCTGGGGGCTCCATTTCCTAATCTTTAAAATCATAGAGATGGACGACATGATGACTAAGGTTTCTTACAGCTATAAATCTATGATTCTATTCAAAAGGCACAGAAAATTTTGAAAATTTTCCCCAAAACTTCACATTAAAAAATTCAGCAGCTTTCCATAGTCTTGAGTTTTATCTATAACATTCTAATCAACTTAACAAAAGCTGTAATAGCTTAAAGGTAGGTCACATAACAAGAAGGTGCCGGGAGATTTCCTCAAGCTTAGTCTCCTTTAAGTCATATTATATCTTGACTGAATATGAGAATCAAGAAATTTCTCATTTGATCATTTCCTAGGGCATCTTGATGATAAGTGGATAGAGTACCAGAGTCAAAAAGACTCTTCTTCTTGTGTTCAAATCTGGTTTCAGATACTCACTATCTGTGTGATCCCCTGCTTAACACTGTTTCTGTCCATTTCCCCTATCCATAAAATGAGCTGGAGAAGGAAAGTACATACCAGTATTTTGCCCAGAAAACCCCAAATGGGATCAAGAAGAGTTGGATATGACTGCTAAATGACTGATGGCTAAAAGTTTAGGGACAATAAGGAAGCACATATGACCAGAAAATTAAACTGTGGATTTGAGGGTTGGTCTTGGAGATGGGAGCCATTGGTTCAGACAGGATCCTTACAATGTACTGGTGAACATGAAACTATCTTTACCAAAGTCTCTACTATGAATAAAATAAAAATGGGTAGATATGTCACAGTGTGTGATATAAGAAGAATATTCTCACAATGATGACTGTAGAGATTTCTTGAAGGAGATGATAAAAATCGTTTCCTAGAAAATAAGATAATTATTTTTGTCTAAATTTGATTTGTATGGACCTCTCTGGAGGCGGGGGTGGGGGGAATTATATTCCTAGATCTTTTTTCAGCCTATGATTCTTTTAAGACATGTATGGAGAACGATCAATGACCAAAATCAAGAGACAAAGCAAATGAAATATGAAAGTGGAAAAGACAATGATACATGGAATTAAACACACTTTTATTGTTAGAAATAACAATATCTGTCTCAGCACTTCACAACATATCTCTTATTTCTATCCCTTCTCTCTGTCCACAGGGCCTCCAAACAACCTAGTTCAAGTCCTCATCCCCTCTCTCACCATAAAGAACAGAGGTTTTTGATATCCATCTCATGCAAGCCAGGTGATGAGTCAAGTAGTTTGGGTAAGTTGTGGGATAGGAATGAGTGAGGGGAGTAGTTACTCCTTTTGAGAACCATCTAAATGGCAAAGCGGTTAAAAATGCTGGTCTTGGAGTCAAGGAGAACTAAATTCAAATATTACCTCAAACATCTACTAGCTATGTAATCTTGGACAAATCACTTAACCTCTCAGCATCAGTTTCCTCAAATGAAAAAAGGAAATATTAACAGCATCTATCTCCCAGGATTGTTGTGAAGATCAATTGAGATAACATGTATATCATTTTGCAAACCTATTAAATAATAGTTGTTGTTGTTGTTGTTGTTATTCTGGAAGGTCTTCCCATCTCTAAGCCAGCATAGATGATTCTGAGACAGCATAAACCATAGAAGGGAGAAAAAGAAATGCAAGAATTATTGGTTTACCTCAAGACTGAGATGAAGCTCTTGAAGCCTCTCAATACTCCCAACTATTTATGTATTATCTTCACCAAAACCATAAACTTCATCTTGAATATATACATGTTTGTATTTTATATGCATATATATTTGCATATGTAATAAACAAAAACATGCTACCTTGCCTAATGCAGTATAAAGTCTTTGAGGTCAGTGAAAAATGTGTGTGTGTGTGTGTGTGTGTGTGTGTGTGTGTGTGTGTGTGTGTATTACATAAGAATTTGTAGCTGATATGTCATTAGAGTATGTGGAAAGAATACTTGTACTGACTCCCTAAATCCCTAAATTTCAGTTACAAAATTAAAGAGACACATGACAAAATTAATAGTATCAAGGGAAATGAAAACAATTATGATAATCTATATATATGAAAAAGAACTTAAGGGTTAAGACAATTATCCATAGAAAAGAAAAGTCTGGAAAAGGGCCAAATAGTAAAGAACATTTTTGTTGATTCTTACAAAGAATTGTTAGTCATTGGAGTTGGGTTCTAATATTGCTTTAACAGATCAAAGTACTATAGAATCACAGATCTAAAGCTGGATGGGATTTTAGAAGTCATTAGGTTCATCATTCATGCAAACAAAATTAGGTTCAGAGAGATTAAGTGACTTGCCCAAAGTCATGCAGAAAATAGTAGAGCTAGGATTTAAACCTAGGATATCTGTATACTTAATGACCAAACTATAAATTTGTCTTCTGAGTAATAGCCATTTGAGTTTAAAGAGTATCATCATTATGTATATTATGCCCAGGGAACTTCTTTGTAACTCCCCCCCCAAGGTAAGTTGTATACAGGTCATCTATTAAAATCTGCATTATCTGTAATAATCTGCATTATTAAGGGGAATATACACTGATGAAATTATAGATCTTGGAAGAAATGTAGTATTAGTAAAGAAAAAGTAGAAAGTAAATTAGACTTAACTAGAATATTAACAGTTAACTTGAATATTTTCATTGATTAATTTCACAGCTCCAAATTCCACTTCCCATATAGAATCATACTTAATGACTAAAGCCATTTATTATTACAATTTTCCCTCTAGTCCAACAACATTCTCCACTTTCCTCCTCCTCCTTTGCTCTTCTGAACTTTTGGGACAGGTCATCCTCTATTCATGAAGTACTTATCCTCATATCTCCCACATTATCTCCTACCTATCCTGTAATGCATTGCATATTCTTATAGTTTATCTTTAGTAAACCAGGAATTGTTCCTAATAATGTCCATTCACATTTCTTCTGTTGCTCTTAAGTTTATACACTCCTTTCTTCATAACCACTTTGAGCTAGGTGAGGCAAGTTTTGAGGCAGCTAGATGACTCAACGGAGAGAGAACATGCTGGATTTCCAGTAAGTTTAAATCCTGCCTCAGACATGTGTTTAAATCCTGCCTCAGACATTTATTGGATATGTCACTGAGCAAGTCACTGTATCTCTGCTTGCCTTAATCTACTGGAGAAGGAAATGACAAACCACTCTGTGTCTGGGATGGTATAGTCCATAGGATCAGAAAGACTTGGAAATGACTGAACAATGTAAGTGTTATAATCTTCTTTTACATGTAAAAAAAATGAGAATGAGAAATTGAGTTACTTTTCCAGATCAAGTGTTGGAGTTGAGATTCAATTCCATATCATTTCCATCTACTATACTATAATATTTCTTTTCACCACTAATCCTTCCTATATAATCATCTATGGTGGCACAGTGTCCAGTATATATCAAAACTGGGAATAGATGATTGATTGATAGATAGATAGATAGATAGATAGAGGGTATATGCATATATAATTCATGTCCAATATAGAAATTTATTTGTTTGACTATGCAAATTTGTAATAGAGTTTTTGTTTTATTTTACTTACCAGTTGGAAAGATTGGGGAAGGAATGTGAAAGAAAAGAAAGTGAATTTTCAAAATTAATTGAAAAAAATTTTAAATGTATTACAGTTTAAAAATGTAAATACATTAAAATTTTATGTGAGTATTTTACAGAAAATGTATTGGTGTATTGTGTGTCTTAGCTTCTGTTAATTGACATTGCCTCCCAAATTGGATTGGGAGCCTCTCAGTTTTAGAACCACAAGTTCTAAATTTGTAATACTCTAGCAGCTAAAACAGCATTCACAGACAGTATGTTCTCTAATATTGATTCAACAAACCTTTTTCTTTCTTAACATGAGTAAGAGATTATATTAATTATTGTGAGAATGTAAGGAGGAATAAGATATGATTCCTGTTCTCAAAGGCCCAGAACCATAATTTTATTGATATATAAAACTATTAGTATGGAAACTGTCTCCATCAATGCAGCTTAGCAACTCATCAACCAATTAATCAATAAGCATATATTAAGAGTCTAACATTGTACCAGGACCTATGTTAAGTGCTAGAGACAGAAAGACCAAACAAAAAAAAAAAAGGAAACAATCCCAAGTTTAAGTAGCACAAAGAAAATGAGCTAGAGTCCTTGAGTCACACACCTAGTGTCAGAGGAAGCAATTACACCCAGGTCTTAATTCCAAAGTTGGACCTCTATCCATTATTATTATTAATTTTATTTTAATTGATTTTAATTAATTAATTAATTAATATTATTAATACTGTATTGACTCTCATAATGGTCCCAAAATGATTTTATTTAGTAAATAAGATGAAGAAATTTTATGATTGTTTTTGTGTATTTCTGCCATTTTTTTACATTTTCTTATTCTCATATTTTAACTTTCTCTTTTAAGGTTATCATTTATTCATTCTTTTTGTTTGTTTGTTTTGCAAGGCAATGGGGTTAAGTGAATTGCCCAAAGTTACAGAAAGATTATCAAGTGTCTGAGGCTGGATTTGAATTCAGATGCTCCTTTTGACTCCAGGGCCTTTTCTCTATCCTCTGCATCACCTAGCTGCCCTCATTTATTCATTCTTACAATAAGCTATGACTTTTACCTTTTCCCCACAAATAACCTAGCCCCTGTCTATGAGTCCTTTGGCTCTAGTAAACCAGGTTTCCTTCCTCTCTCTCTGGGTCCCAAGTTTGCATTCCAAAATTTCTCATGACAATCTTATCTAAAAGTAAATATTAATTTTGTTTACTTTTGAGAAATATAAATCTACTCATTATATCAACAACCAAAGAATAGTGTAAACATCCCAGAAGGGGAAGATTTCTATCTTTTGTGGAGATCTTTCACATAACTCACAAGTCAAGAGTCAAGAGAGGGTATTCCTCCTGACCTAAAGTAATTCCTGCTAGCACTTCTCCACCCCTTAGAAATGTAACACAAAGCAAATTCTGAATTGAGGGTCACTCCCTTGGGAGACAAGCACAGAAAGAGCTTTATCATATTCTATTCTGATTTATGACTATAAATATGCTTCTCCAAAATTCCACTTTGGGTCTGGTTCCTAACTAGACCCCATGTATATCCACAAGGCTAGGGAACCTGATAAATACATATCCTAACCTAATTCCATTTATTCCTTATTAGGACAAACTCTGGAAATCTGAGAAGGAAAGGTCTTCAGATTATGTCATGTAAAGTTGAATTGAAAGAACTGAGGAATGTTTAACTTGAAGAAGAGAAAATAGAAGGGAGACATTAGAATTCTCATTCAATAAACAAAAGTCTATCAAAGAAGTGTTAAAGGTGGTTCTATTTAGATCCAGAGCACAGAAATGAGCAATGAAAGGTTCAAGTGTACCAGTGACAGCTCTAATAGGCAGAAGAGATTGTTATATTTTAAGTGTAAATCAGAACTTGATTTATTATATTTTCAATTGTCTAGACTTAAGAAAGTGTTAATAATGCAGTTAAAACTTAAAAAAGTGGGGGCGGCTAGGTGGCACAATGGATAGAGCACCATCCCTGGAGTCAGGAGTACCTGAGTTCAAATCCGGCCTCAGACACTTAATAATTACCTAGCTGTGTGGCCTTGCACAAGCCACTTAACCCCATTGCCTAGCAAAAACCTAGGAAAAAAAACCTTAAAAAAGTGAAAGCACATTATTTTTGGAGAGCCTGGATGTCTAATATTTACCAGCATACCCCTGAGTTAGGGTATTGTGGAGCAGGGGGATGAAAAAGGTTTTAATCTTGAGATAAAGGAACTGAGTTAATTTTTTTTGCAAGGCAAATGGGATTAAATGGCTTGCCCAAGGCCACACCACTAGGTAATTATTAAGTGTCTGAGGCCGGATTTGAATTTAGGTGCTCCTGACTCCAGGGCAAGTGCTCTATCTACTAAGCCACCTAGCCACCCCGAGTTAAAATTTTAACTTTTCTTCTGTTTGATTTTGTTCCAGTCACTCATCTCTAGGTTTCTGTTTTCTCATTAGTAAAATGAATGACTTGAAGTGGATAACCTCTAAAATTTCTTCCAACTCTAAATCTATGCTCCTATAATGTTTCAGAGAGGGAAATTTTGGATCCATGTAAGGAAAAACTTCCTGACAATTGGAGCTATGCAAAAATGGATTGTACTCTTTTAGGCGATAGTGACTTATACTCTACTAGAGGGAAGAAAGAAAAGAAGAGAAGAAAGGAAAGGAAAGGGAAGAAAGGAGGGGAAAAGAATGAAAAGAGAAAGGGAGGGAGGGAAGGAAGAAGAAAGGAAGGAGAAAGAAAGTTAGGAAGGAAGAAAAGAAGAAAACATTTATTAAGTACATATACTATATTTCAAGCCATTTACAAATCTTAGCTCAATTGATCCCCACAAGGATCCTGGGACATTGGTGCTATTGTTTTGTCCACTTTACAGTTAGGTAGACAAAGGCAAATAGAATTTAAATGATTTATCCAGTACTATACAGATAATATACAGATAGGTCAGATTTGAATTCAGGTATTTCTCACTCCTTGTCTGGAGTTCAAGCCATTGTGCCACTTAGTTGACATTTGTCTTCTGTCTCATAGAGGGAAAACATATTCAGACATGGGTAGGACTACAGGACCTCAGTTTCCTTCCCATCCTGATATTTCATTATTTCTTTTCCTTTTTTTCAAGTCCTCAAGAAGACGCGTTTTCTTCCATATTTAGTTTTTTCCCCCTTTCTAGTTATTTCATTTTCACTTTCACAGCAAAATCTTTTTTTAGAGTAAATTCACTTTATACCTCTCATATGCCATTCTTTTTGTTTCCTTATTTAAATTATCTCATCCTCATTTAAACATGCATTAAATACTTTTCAGAAAATGTAAGTGTATAAACTAATTTTTGTGTTAATGCATTGCATAAAGTAAGAAACTGCAGTAACTTTGCTGTTGAAATCAAATTAGGCCTCTCAGTATCATACAGCACTTTTTTGTAGTGCCATAGAAGCAATATCTGCAATCATTTTGTTAAAGCTTCACTTTATCTGCCAAAAGTTGAGGCAACACTTGTGTTCATCTTAAAAACTAACACCATCCCTAAATGCACTAGGTTAAAGATTTAATTTTCTGGGTTTTATTTTTTTTATAGAAAGGGGGAACAACATGTAGTTCACAGAAAATAGTTTCAGATGTTATAAACTGCGGATCTCAGAGTTTACTCACAACTTTTTTAAATCTATGAATATTAGATTTTATGACAACTAAATTTAAAATACAGATTTTATTAATCTTACATGAAGCACAAAGGAAAAAATGTCCAGAGGATAGATCAACATCAGTGATGCTATAACAAATCCATATGGGCTCCTAGATGACAATTAAATGCAATTGGAATGTAAATAGAGCTATAACTAGGAAGGAAACCAGGTCTTGAAGGCAGAGCAGCAATTGAGGAGGTATGAATTGTTTCCTACCAAAAGTAAGATTGAAGACAATAGGCTTTGCAAGCCATGTTCTCTGTTAGACCTTGCTATATATTATAACTCTCTACTTTTTCACCAAGCCCTGGACTTTCAACCCCTTCAAGGTCTCTTCTTTGTTTCAAGCCACTACCAGGGTTTACTTTCCTAATTTCCCTGTCTTTTCAAGCTCCATATGCTCTAGCATGGATGTGCAAAATTTTAGCTCTTCTGGGTTGCATCACCCCACAAAAACTTGTCAAGGGCTGTATATAAAATTTAATATTAATTTTTGTAACCCATATTACCATTGAGCATAACAGCAAAAATGTAATAAAGTATAAAAATAAAAATATAATCAATGAAACAACATACCAAAACCTATGAGTTTGACTCAAAGCGCCTGTCAGGGAATATATTATATCTTTAAATGCTTACATGAATAAATTAGAGAAAAAGGAAATCAATGAACTAAATATGTAACTAAAAAATAGACAAAGAACAAATTAAAAACCCCAATTAAATACCAAATTAGAAATTCTGAAAATTAAAAGAGAAATTAGTAATATCAAAAGAAAAAAAATATTGAATTAATAAATAAAACCAAGAGTTAGTTTTATGAAAAAAACCAATAAAATTGATAAACATCTGATCAACTTGATTAAAAAAAGAAAGAAGAAAACCAAATTGCTAGTATCATAAATGAAAAAGGTGAAGTCACCACCAAAGAGGAGGAAATTAAAGTTAAGAATTTAGAATTATTTTGTCCCACTGTGCCAATAAATTTGACAATCTAAGTGAAATAGACAAATATTTACAAAAATATAAGTTGCGTAGGTTAAACAAAGAGGAAATTAAATACCTAAACAAACCTATCTCAGAAAAAGAAATTCAACAAGCCATCATTGAACTCCCTAAGAAAAAATCTCCAGGGCCTGATGGATTCACAAATGAATTCTACCAAACATTTAAGGAACAATTGGTTACAATTCTATATAAACTCTTTGGAAAAATAGGTGAAGACGAAACTCAGCCTCTTTGTATGACACCAATATGGTACTGATACCTAAACCAGGAAGAGTTAAAACAGAGAAAGAAATTTATAGATCTATCTCCCTGATGAATATAGATGCAAAAATCTTAAATAAAATCTTAGCAAAATGATTACAACAAGGTATCACTAGGATAATATATTATGAACAAGGAGGATTTATCCCAGGAATGCAGGGTTCTTTCAATATTAGGGAAATAGTATAATTAATTATATCAACAACAGACCTATCAAAAATCATATGATTATATCAATAGATGCTGGAAAAGCATTTATATTTTTTTTTATTTTTTAGGTTGTTTTTGCAAGGCAAATGGGGTTAAGTGGCTTGCCCAAGGCCACACAGCTAGGTAATTATTAAGTGTCTAAGAATGGATTTGAACCCAGGTACTCCTGACTCCAGGGGCAGTGCTTTATTCACTGTACCACCTAGCCACCCCCTGAAAAAGCTTTTAACAAAATACAGCACCCAATCCTACTAAAAACACTAAAGAGTGTAGGAATAAATGGACTGTTCCTTAGAATAATAAGCAGCATCTATCTGAAACCATCAACAAGCATTATATTCAATGGGAAGAGGCTAGAGGCATTCCCAATAAGATCAGGGGTAAAACAAGGGTGCCCATTATCACCACTACTATTCAAGATCATATTAGAAATGTCAACTTCAGCAATAAGAGAAGAAAAAGAAATTGAAGGAATTAGAATTGGGAAGGAAGAGACAAAAACTCTTACTTTGCAGATGACATGATGTTATACCTAGAGAATCCCAATAAATCCAAAAAACTACTGAAAACAATTAAAAAATCTTCACAAATCCTCAACTTTCATATATATATATAAAACTAGCAAGATATAGCAGAAAGAACTAGAAAAAGAAATCCCATTCCAAGTAACCTCAGACAATATAAAATACCTGGGAGTCTATTTGCCAAGGCAGACTCAGAAACTTTTTGAAAACAATTACAAAACACTTCTCACACAAATAAAATCAGATTTAAATAACTGAGCAAATACCAATTGCTCATGGATAGGTCAATAACAAAATTGACGATTATACCAAAACTAAACTACCTCTTTAGTGCCCTACCAATCAAAATTACAAAAAATTACTTAAATGAGTTAGAAAAAGTGGTAACTAAATTCTTATGGAGAAATAAAAGTCAAGAATTTCCAGGGATTCAATGAAAAAAGTGCAAAAGAAGGTGGGTTACCCCTTCCAGATCTAAAATTATATTATAAAGCATCAGTCATCAAAACTGTCTGGTAGTGGCTAAGAAATAGAGTGGTGGACCAGTGGAATAGACTAGGTGCAATAGCAGGAAATGATTATAGTAATCTGCTGTTTGATAAACCCAACAAGTCCAGCTATTGGGATAAAAACTCTCTCTTTGATAAAAACTGATGGGAAAATTGGAAGTTAGTATAGAAGAAACTTAGATTAGACCAACACCTCACACCCTATGCCAAGATAAGGTTAAAATGAATACAGGAATAAGACATAAAAAACAATATTATAAGCAAACTAGAAGATCAAGGACTAGTTTACCTGTCAGATCTATGGAAAGGGAAGCAGTTAATGACTAAAGAAGAGATGGAGAACATCACTAAAAACAAACTAGATGATTTTGATTACATTAAATTTAAAAGCTTTTGCCCAGATAAAATCACTGTAACCAAGATCAAAAGAAATGCAGCAAACTGAGAAACAATCTTTACAACTAGTATTTCTGACAAAGGACTCATTTCTAAAACATACAGAGAACTGAGTCAAAAAAAAATTCCCCAATTGACAAATGGTCAAAGGATATGCAAAGGCAATTTACAGATGAGGAGATCACAGTGATCCATAGTCATATGAAAAATTGCTCTAAATCATTGCTTATTAGAGAAATGCAAATTAAAGCTTCTCTGAGGTATTTCACACCTCTCAGACTGGCCAATATGACCAAAAAGGAAAATGATCATTGATGGAAGGGTTGTGGGAAATCTGGGACACTAATACATTGTTGGTGGAGCTGTGAACTCACCCAACCTTTCTGGAGAGCAATCTGGAACTACACACAAAGGGCAACAAAAATGCACACACTCTTTGATTCAGCAATACCACTACAGGGTCTATACCCTGAAGAGATTATGAAAAAGGGTATAAACATCACTTGTACAAAAATATTCATAACAGTCCTGTTTGTGGAGGCAAAGAATTCAAAATCAAGTAAATGTCCTTCAATTGGGGAATGGCTTAACAAACTGTGGTGTATGTATGTCATGGAACACTATTGTTCTATTAGAAACCAGGAGGGATGGGAATTCAGGGAAGCCTGGAGGAATTTGCATGAACTGATGCTGAGTGAGATGAGCAGCACCAGAAAAACACTGTACACCCTTACATGGGGATGATCAGCCTTGATGGACTTGCTCATTCCATCAGTGCAACAATCAAGGACAATTTGAGGCTGTCTGTGATGGAGAATACCATCTGTATCCAGAGAAAGAATTGTGGAGTTTGAACAAATACCAAGGACTATTACCGTTTCATGAACACTAAGCCTGCTTTATCAATAACCATTGCATCCATATCTGGTTTGAGAAATATTTTAGAATTGAGAATATATTCAAGATGCTCACCTGAATTTTTTTTCCTATTTTTACTTTTTTTCATGCTTCAGACAAAAAAAAAAAAGTTGCTCACAACTATACATATTCCCCAAAAGAAATGCCATAAACAGGGTATGTTTGTGAAATGCCAGCTATTTTTCTTTAGGCAGATACAATTTAGAAAAATCCAATATTGAGGAGGCAGCTGAATGGCACAGAGCATAGTCCTAGAATCAGGAAAAGCAAAAAAAACCAATAAGACTTGAAAAAAGTTTTCTTTAAGTTACATATCTGATTGCAATTCTATACTTCCTATTTGAAAATTTGCAGGCAATGTGTTGATGTCAACTACAGATGGAATGCAGTTGGTATTTTCAAAAATCTTGATATATATTTTCTCAAAGTCCTGTGATAATATAGCAATTGGTACTGCATGCAATGAAGCTGTCTATTGCAATTACAATGAGTCATATAATATTTTAGTTCAAAGATTCTAATTTCTACATGCTTATCCTTTGTAAAAATACAAAAACAAAAACAACCCCCCCCCATCAAACTGTGTTAGTTCAGGGCTAAGCTGGTCTGTGATGCTGCAAGGCTGGTGCATGGGCTCACTCATTCCTTCATTTTCCAATTTCCAGTATGGATATAAGCCTACATGAATGGCCTTTGAGGGCTGCTTCTGGCCTGCAGACCACAGGTTGGACACACCTGTTCTAAAGTATTAAAGAGTCATGAACTATCAAGCATGCCATAAGAGAATAAAATAAACCACCCCCTTTTCTGGCATGACTACACCCAAGATGACCATGTTTCTGCACCACTTTCTGTCCCTGAAACTTAAATGTACCTCAGGTAGGTACAAAAATTCTTATAGCTCTAAATATAAATCTCAATTTATTATTTTAGAATTACAATCTTAATTTCTGTATGATTGAATCTTTGTATATTAATGAGAAGTCTATTATGACTTTCTCACTGCTCAGAACAGAATAAATTCATGTTTTCCATTCCAAATACAAAGGTGAATGAAATGAAAACAATTAGTTAAATAAGAAGTACCAGTTTAGTTATCTTTTCATCTGTAACATGAATTATGAAAATCATTTTCTAGAACTCATAGAAAGTAATTTAGTTTAAAAATAAAAGGGAAACAAAAAGCATGATCTTAAAGAACTTAGTGACAAATGCAGTTTCACTGACTAGACTTTACCTAGTTTAGGTTCCCAGGTCAATGAATTGCCTGGAGCTGACCAAACATTGTCACTTCCAGCCTCTGATTATTTTGAAAATCTCCCAATCTCTTCCCTCCAAAGGTTCTTGTTTTTGATTCTTTCTATAGCTACTGGGTTTTTTTTCCTGATCTCACAAACAATCAAGTTTTGCCCAAACTTAATGACCACCCTCAATATTCTATGTCCTGTATTTCATCTGTTTTGTTAGTCAAACTCCTTTAATAACTCATTATTTTCATTTCTTCTCCTCTTATTCTTTCCCAAGTCCTTTGCAATTTCATTTCCAACCCATCACTCAATTGAAACTGCTCTCTCCAAAGTTACTGAAGCAGGGCACAGATACAATAACCTTTTAAGGCTTTTCTGCATAGTGGAGAGCATTCTCTATTCTCTAGCATGTTGTTAGCAAATGGTGCATGGTACATACGAACACCACCCATGATCAATAAGTGCTATCTTAGCCATTCCTGAGGGACTGCCCCTGAAGCATACCCATTGGAGAATATCTTGGAGCCTGGTATTAAATCACTCCTCACTCAAGCACCACCCTCATCCCACCCACCAGAAAAGTATTTGAACAGAATTCTGCCCACTTCCTATCTGCCTTTTCCTTCTTTTGCTTTTCTCCCTGCTAGAAGCAAGCTGTCTCCTGCTTTCTCTCTAAGCTCCCCATGATCTGGCCATATGGCTGGAACAATATGGCCCTAGTCCCATATGGCTAGATCTATGTTGATCTAAGCTTTTTTTTTCCTCTTCTCTTCTCTTTTCCTCTCCTGGGCTCCCTGTTGTTTCCTTCTCCCTTCTTTCCCTTTAGGTTTCTTCTCTTTTCCCTTTTCCCTTTTTCAATTTGATTATCCTTTTCCCAGTTTGTTCAGCTTGCTTTTTCTCCTTTCTAGATGTGTGTTCGTTCTCTCTCTCTCTCTCTCTCTCTCTCTCTCTCTCTCTCTCTCTCTCTCCTTTTTCTTGTCTTGGCTTTCTTTTTCTTTTTCACTTATAACTACCAATATGGCCCCAGTTCCATGCTGAATCCACATAGGTCTAAGCCTAGTCACATCTACAGTTGTTCCTTACAGTATGTTAGCCTCAACTCTTGTTAATTAGCCTGTCCTTAAATAGCTCACTATCTTGCTGCCCAATTGAGGGGCATCCCTTCAAATTCTAATTCTTTGCCATTACAAAAAGAGCTGCTTTTCCCTTTTTTTTATTCTGTCTTTGAGATATAGACTTAGTAATGCTATTGCTGGATCAAAAGTTATTTACAGTTTGCTTTTCTACACACACACACACACACACACACACACACACACACACACACACAAACACACACACTATTTGGAAATATATATTTCCAAATTGTTCTATAGAATGATTGGATCAGTTCACAATTTTACCAGCAATGCATTTGTTTCAATTTTCCCACATCTTGTTCAATATGTATCATTTGATTTTTCTATGATATCAGTCAATCTGATAGGTAGGAGAGTTGTTTTAATTTGTATTTCTCTAATCAATAGTAATTTAGGCCATTTTTCATATAAGTACAGATAGCTTTAATTTCCTCAACCAAAAACTGACTGTTCATATTAAAAGAAAAGTTTATTTTTGTTTGCTATTTTGTTTGTTTATTTTATTTTAAAAAGCAGCTCTAGGATATTATTGAATATTGAAGTTGAACCATAAATTGCCAGGGTGTTCTTAACACATATACAAACATATACAAATTATTTAAATATTTGTCTTTTTCTATCCTCGGGATTTTCTCTTGTCTTTTGTGACTATAAAGAAAGAATGGGTAAAATATAAAATGGTCTCTTCTAGTTAGAGGACCTAACCATCCAAGTTGTATGCCTTCAAAAGCTATCAATCAGGGTGGCTAGGTGGTGCAGTGGATAGAGCACCAGCCATGGAGTCAGGAGTGTCTGAATTCAAATCTGGCCTCAAACACTTAATAATAATTACCTAGCTATGTGGCCTTGGGCAAGCCACTTAAACCCATTTGCCTTGCCAAAAAAAAAAAAGAATCTCAAAAGCTATCAATCTACATTCATATGATTTTTAAAATATTATTTTTAAAAAGCATACTTCTAAATAAAGTATGGGATTCCATTGCTTTTAATGGAGAAAACATTGGCTCAGAATAGTTTTTTCAAATACTTTTCATTTTTCTTTAATTTGTTGACCTTTTTGGTCTACCCTCAGACTCAAACATCTGAGTACCTGATGAACTTAGATAGAAATGGTGCTAAAGACAACAAAGAGGTAAAAGCTTGAAACAAATGTAGAGGAAATTCATGCTAGAATTAACATAATTGTGAGTGTGAAGGAGTATATATCTCTGTTTTTCTTTGTTAGTTTTCAGTGAACTCATATTTATATCTTAAATATCTATCTTTATGTATGTATGTATGTATACACACACTTAATAACAACAACAATACTATGGAAAAAAAACATCAAAGCTGTTGGGGGGGATCCCAAATGCCTAAAATGCAACAAAAAGAACATAAATATCTGCTGTCTTTTGACTACTATTTATGTAAAATCTTTGAGTTTTATATATATATATATAAATCAAGAATATCTTTGATGAAGACATTATTTGGAAACCAGGAAGATCTCTATCATATATGTGATAATCCAACAATGAACCATCTTTACCATTTCACAATAGTATATAGATAATACAAAATATTACTGTGCATATTTATTGATTATTTTTCAAAATTTTACTTTATAAAGTAAAATGTTGCCTTGCAAATTCTTTTTCAACCAGCTATTTCCCATCCATAAATTTAAGAAATTCCAAATTCATTGAGATAGAGATGCATCTATGATTTCACTGGAATAAGAAGCTCCAAGGAAAGGAACTAACTCTCCCAATATGAAACGCCTGGATTATAGTCTAAATCACAGGGAGGTTAAATAATTTGCCTGGGCTAACATAGTATGTTTCAGAAGTGGGAATTTAAACATATTTTCCTAGCTCTAAAGCCATTCTTCCATTATTGTACCACTTTGATCCAGAATTAGAGGTCAATTTGAAGAGGGATATTTCCTATGGCTAGTGATATCTTCCTGGTGTTTCTTCTTGTAGATCACATTGTGCTGATTGCATTTTGTGCTGTAATATTGTAGAGCCTCCAGGGACAAATAAATAATCACTCTAAAGAGTTTGGCCTGAAAATCCACAACACCAAGGAGATAAAGCATAACAATTTCCCATATTATTATATACATTTGGAAGGACAACTTATATCAGAATTTTTTTAACCTTTATTGGGTCATGAATCCTTTTGATAGATAGATAGATAGATAGACAGACAGACAGACAGACAGACAGACAGACAGACAGACAGATAGATAGATAGATAGATAGATAGATAGATGGAAGGAAGGAAGGAAGGAAGGAAGGAAGGAAGGAAGGAAGGAAGGAAGGAAGGAAGGAAGGAAGGAAGGAAGGAAGGAAGGAAGGAAGGAAAGAGATATACCCCTTCACAAAATACTTTCTTAAAATGCATTAAATTATATATAAAAAATTTCAAAGGAAATCAATTCTACTGAGAAATATGGGTTTTTTAAGTTCATGGACTCCATATTAAGAAACTCTTGACTTTGTAAAGCTCATTCATCTGTGTGTATGTGTATTTATATGTGTGTTTGTATATATACATTTATAAGAGACAGAACAAATGAAAGGACATGAGTTGGTCCCAGAGTTCACTTGATATAGAAAAGGGAACTATACTGCTTTCAAGTAAGTGTAATTCTCCTT
This sequence comes from Macrotis lagotis, assembly GCF_037893015.1. Lineage (NCBI taxonomy): Eukaryota > Metazoa > Chordata > Mammalia > Peramelemorphia > Peramelidae > Macrotis > Macrotis lagotis. Next base: position 106,758,725 of record NC_133666.1, on the reverse strand, counting down.
TTCCAGAAAAATTAAAGTCATATTTTAATGCATTTTTTTGAAACTTCTTTGTCACTGATTTTCCTCTCCAGGTATTTCACACTAGTTCCTGTAATATACTGAAATTATCATTTGCTTTTCCTTTGCCAAACTTTCATGCATGAATTCATAAACATTTTAAGTTTCATAGACACATACTGCCCTTAATATGACTGTCTTTAAAATGTCCCATCAACTGTTTTAGTGGAAAAATTATATATTTAAGGAATTTTAGAGATATATTTTGGTATGACAGTGTGTTCTATACCCTCCCCTCCCATCACGACTCCTTAAATTTTTCCAAGAATTGGCTTCAGAATTGTACTATTCTAAATGGCAGCTATCTTCCTTTTCATAGAAACTTTCCTATTTTATGTCAACCATCAATCCTTTGACGTTAAGGACTATCAAATGCATTGAGTCAGAGGCCTGAGGTCTACAAATTCAATAGAAATAAATGATTCCTAAGAGAGCTTAAAATCTAGAATGAAAGAAAATGTTCTTATTAAGCACTGCCAAGTATCCCCAGGGCAGGTTACACATTGAAATATGAGAGTCTCTGCTCTTAAGAAATTTCCTGGAGGAGGAAAAAGGTACATAGACAACTATATATAACAATATACAAACATGTGTATTGCATTGTGTATGTATGTATGTATGTATGTATGTGTTTGTCTGTGTATGAGACAGTTAAGTGGAATAATGGATAGAGTGCTGCCTGGAGGCAGGAGGATTTGAGATCAAATCTGGCTTCAGATACTATACTAATTCTACGATTTTAGACCAGGCACTTAACTTCTGTTTGACTCAGCATCCTCATCTATAAAACAGGGATAAATAATAGCATCTACCTGCTATATTGTTTGGGTAACCAGGTAATAATGTACCAGACCTGGAAATTAGCAAGTGTTATATAACAATTAGTATTGTTGTTGTCGTTGTTGTTATTAAATATAACAATTAATATTGTTGTTGTTATTAAGTGTGTGTATGTATAATACTTATATAGATATTTAAGATACAACCATGAGTTCACTGAAAATTGACAAAGAAGACAAAAGATGAGAATGGTAAATATTGAGGGTATTGTGGAAATTTAGGGTACACAACTGCATTGATAGTAAATTGTGAATCAGCACAATTAGTTTAGGAAACAATTTGGAATCATGCAAATAAAAAAGCTAAAAGACCCATATAATTTAGCCCAGAGATTCCACTGCTAGATTTATACCTCAAGGAGTCCATTAATAAGAAAAAAATAAGTGTTTATATATATTAAAATTTTTATGGCAGTTCTTCTTTGTAATAGCAAAGTAGATGTCATCAGCAGGTCAAATAGTAAATATTAGGAATCTTTCCCCATGGGGTGGCTACGTGGCACAGTGGATAGAGTACCAGTCCTGGAGTCAGGAGTACCTGAGTTCAAATCCAGTCTCAGATACTTAATAATTACCTAATTGTGTGGCCTTGGGCAAGCTACTTAACCCCATTGCCTTGCCAAAAAAAACTAAAAAAAAATCTTCCCCTTTAACTGAAAGATAGACTTGTTAGACTTTTCTCTTTCTATTGGTGATGGAAATAAGGAGAAAGAAACAAGATCTGTCTACTTGGCTCCCAAAGGTTGGACTTCAGGTTCAAAAATCCAAATTGAACAACAAACACAAACTAATATAGTATTTCCTCAGATATAGATATATGTATATATGTATATACAATACACATGGATGCACCTACTTATAAAGGTAGATAGATAGATAGATAGATAGATAGATAGATAGATGATAGACAAAAAATATACAAATTCAAGCATCTTTGGAAGTTTAGGGAAGTCCATTCTATTTTGATTGTTTTGATGATACAGAAAAACACACACACACCCTTAGAAAAGCCTATGTGATCCTTATGGTCTTTATTCAATTTTTCTCTTTTTCATAAAGTTCAAAAAATGAAACCTCAATAGTCTTAAATTGAGAATGTATTTGTTCATGAAATATCTGGCTTTAAAAGGATTCACAGAATCAGACTCCTAATCTTGAACTCACATTTCCATCTGTCATTTTTATTCCCAGAATCACATGGCAACTATTTGTTCCCTCATATGTGCTTTGAAGAAATAATTATTTCAAACATTTTCAAATCAAATTTTAAGCTTCTCTTTGATTATAGTTTAAAAAGTCAAGATGTAAATGGAGCACCACTTATTGCAATCCATCAAAATTACTACTGAGCATTTCATATAATCATATACTTAGTGCTAGAGGGGACTGCAGAGGACATCTAGCACAGAATCCCCATTTTACAGATGAAAAAAATTGACCACCCTGAGTGGAGAAATGCCTTAATGCCTTAATTCCCTCAAATTCCATCAAGTTCTTACTCTTCCTATGATCATCTTAAGGATGTAAGATCTTTGGAAAATTTCAATACTCTCAAAGAATTATCTATTCAAATGATTTAATGTACTTCTCCCTGTCTTGAGGTAAAGGGTTAAGAGATTGGAATTTCAATCAGATATATCTATTTGTTGATTAATTTTTCCCTAAGTTTTTCTTTCTAAGAATGGTTGAATGGTGTGTTTGGGAGAGAAGAATCTATAACAAAATGAATATGGTAAAAAAAAAAAACCAAAGCATAAATAAAAAAAAGAATGATGCTTATGTGAGGAAGGTTAATATCTTAATGAGAACGTTCTCCCCATTATAGAGGGAAAATTTTCATTTAAACTTTTTTATTGTTCTATCAAACTTCTTATTACAACCCATTGTTTGGTGCATTTTCCCTTTCCAGTTCACTGGAAATCTTATGTTCAAACCCTAGAGGCATCCCCCACTTCCTTTATAAAGCTCTTCTAACAGCCTATTTAATCAGCCAGGACATTTCTCTCACTTTCCCATTCCTTTCTGGGCTTAATTCCATTCCTCTTTCCCTAGGAAGTCTCCCAATTGTCTTAAGCAATGACTTTACTCATTGATGTTTCTATTCTTCCAAAAATTGGGGGGGAGTGTCTCCTCTGGAGGATTTAAAAATGGAATCAGAAGTAGGACATTTGTTTTCCTGTGGAGAAATCTGATGTGTGTATATAGTAATAACCTTTCACCTAGATGTAGGCAACTAGTAGCATATACTATATCAATGCATGCCAGAAAATGATAAGCCATGAGGGTGATGTAATGGTCCTTGTGGTATATGTCAGCCAAGCATTAACTAGAAGGCAGTAAAACTTTTCTCCATTGCTAATCTATTTTAAGTCGTATCTTTTTCCAGGGGGATCTAGGAATTATAAGCACATGCTTTTTTCAAAATTGGACTAGAGAGTCCCCAAAAGGCTTATGAGCTTTAATGAGATAAAATTCATTCCAAATTATTCCAAAATAGAACTTATGACCACAAATTTCTCAGGATAAGATCAATATGGATATGGCATTAAGCCTCCCAAGAATGACTCTGGAATAGAATTTATCATCACTTTTTCAAACAAAGGTTTTACACAATCTTTTTGTGACATGGATACACTTGGCATTCTGACAAAGGTTAAGGAACATTTCTTTGAATAATCTTTTTAAAAGTATAAAATAAAACACATAGAACTAGAAAGGAAACAAATGATGTTAAAATACAATTATCAACAGGGACTCCAATATGGACCCTGGTATTTTACCCTTATACTTGGGATTGAATCCAGTCTTTATTTTGGGTAAGAGCAATCTTTTGTCCATATACTTGGTTAACTCCATAGTACACCATATCCCACTGACAGTCAAACTAATGTACAGCTAAATAATATTCATTATTCCATTCTAATTATTGATTTCTGTTTCTGACAAATAAGAATTAATAGGTGGGATAGAAATGGTGGGAACCATTGTTGGTTGCTTGGTATTTGGTGGAGGTTGTTACCCCAGTGCTCAACATTTGTAATAGATAAAGAAGAAAACCCTGGACATATTTTCATATGTACCCAGATGTAGTAGATAACCAAAAATTTACAGATAAACTAAGAGCAAAAAGAATGGAAGTCTCTCAGGAATGAAACTCAGGAACAATTTCAACTTGAAATAAAAAGGCATAGGAGAGGAAAGAAGCTAAAAGAACGATGTGGTTGAACTGTGCTAGTCAACAAATTTTGTTTGTATAGAATATATAAAAGAATGAAAGCAAGGGCAAGCACCTGCAGATGACCACAAGCAGGCGACAAAATAATATGAGAAAAATTTGTGAAATGCTACAAATTCCATGCTACATGACCTGAGCTTTTCAATAAATTCCAGAGACAAATAAAAAGGGGATTTTTAAAAAAAGTTATTTTAGGGTCAAGAAGAACATCAAGGATAAAAGATTTCCATGCTTGGAATAGGAGATTTAGGAGTAGAGATGGTAAAGGATGATTATAAGGAGACAGATTTGTTTAGGTTCTATTTTGTTTTTGTTTGCTCTGTCAAGAAGAATGATCTTTTGGGGCAGCTAGATGGCACAGTGGATAGAGCACTGACCCTTGAGTCAGGGTCCAAATCTGGTCTCAGGCACTTAATAATTATCTAGTTGTGTGACCTTGGGCAAGTCACTTAGCCTCATTACCTTGAAAAAAAAGAAGAATGATTTTAAGATAAGAAAAGAAGGGGTGGCTAGGTGGTGCAGTGGATAGAGCACTGGCCTTGGAGTCAGGAGTACCTGAGTTTAAATCTGGCCTCAGACACTTAATAATTACCTAACCGTGTGACCTTGAGCAAGCCACTTAACCCCATTGCCTTGCAAAAAAAAAAAAAAGATAAGAAAAGAAGAAAAATGATTAAGAAGGCACTAAAACCTAAGACCAAGAGGAAATGATAGTCAATCTCTTAACTGCTTTCAAAGAGTTTAAATTGCCTGTCTGAGATGAACTACATCCTAAGGCATTGAAAGAACTTATGACTATTTAACTGTCAAGTTTTTGTTTCATTTCATTTATGTCTGACTCACCATGACCCCATTTTGGGTTTTCTTGACAAAGATTCTGGACCTGAAAGCGATCATTTCCTCTGATTCTTCCTTCTCTCTCTGTCCACATGGGAAATACACCCTTAATTTGGATACTCTATTTATACTTTTATATTTTTGCTAGGTGTCTTAGGGTTTGGAAGCTAGATATTTTTTCATCTTTATTTATTCTATCATTATTAGGTTGTTGTTTTTTTCTAAATAACTGGAATAATTAACTCTTTTGTCTCATTTAGTTTTCATTTATGATTTCTTGAAATATAACTTTGAAAAACCAGTATTTGATAAAGTACATTGGATTCAAATCGAACCTATGAAGACTATGAAATGGAGACAATGTCTTTAAATCAAATCACTCTGCTTCTCACAGATTGAGCAATATTAAGCCCTATGCTTTAGTTGCTCATTGTTTGGAATTTTGATAGCTTAGAATCAGTGTAAATAGCAAATTATTTTTGTTCTGACCAGAAGCTCTATGGATCTTCCCCTCCCAAATTAATTTTTTTGCCAAAAAAAAGTCATTTTTACCTCGTCTAATCATTGAATGGATGTTGGTTAACTGTGACCTTAGCTTAAAAAGGTCAAGGTTTCCCATTGCATCAGACCATTAGTCCTTGGCATATGTCTTGACACTGGACTCTGATGACTCTGGAGGAGAGAGTGAGGCTGATGATTTTACACAGCTCTACCTTACTTAAATCCAATTCACTTGCAAGTATTTCTCCTGATATCACTGGTCCTTTTAGAAAACTAACTGGAGTAGCATGTTATTTCCTTCTTCATCTCTTTTGATGAGGAAATAGTGGTAAACTGGATTATGTGACTTTTCCAGGGTTTAGATAACTAAGAAATTCCTAAGGTCAAATTTGAACTCAGTTCCTCCTGACTTCAGGGCTAATGATGATGTTTGTCCTTTGTTCTCAAAGAAGACCATGACATCAGGGAGATGATACCATGGCAAGCACATGAATTGGATTTGAGTGACGGGGTGCTGTGCAAAGCCACCAGTCTCACTTTCTCCTCCAGAGTCATCTGGTCCCAGATGACCAGTGGTCAGACATGAATCAGGACAATTGGAGATGGCCTTGGATGTGAGGCAATCAGGGTTAAGTGACTTGCCCAAGATCACACAGCTAAATAAGTGTCAAGTGTCTGAGACTGTCTTTAAACTCCCATCCTCCTGACTCCAAGTGGCTCTATCCACTGAGCCACCTAACTACCCTCCAGAGATAATCCATCACTGTACTACTTAGCTGCCATTGGTTGTCACATAACTGTTAGTAATCTTTGAAGAACTATGGTAAAGGGGAGAAGTATCCTAAGAATTCAAACAGGCAAATGTCCCAACTTTCTAAATAAAAGGGGAAGAGATTACTCCAAGCAATGGTTCACTGTGCTTAATATAACTTCCTTGTAAAATTCTATGTTTAATAAAAATTTTGCCTAATAAAATTCTAAAATACAAAGGGGCAATTTTTAAGCACTTAGAACAGAGGGAAGGAATCACTAAAAGACACAATGGATTTATTAAAAACAAATCGTGTTAGGCTAGCCCAGAGGTTTTCAATGTGTGGTTCAGGGAACCCTGAGAGTCTTGGAGAGCCATTCAGTGGTTCCACAAGTTCAAAACTCTTCTTACAATACTATTAAGATGTTTTAATTTCTAATTCAAAAATGTTGATATGTAATTCATAAAGGCAATAGTTGTTTCAGGTCCTCAATAATTGTTAAGAGTATAAAGAGTATAAAGGGCTTATACCATGGACATCCATAAAGCATATTATTTTCAATTTTTAAAATTTGTTTTATGTTTCTCCCCTTTGAATGATTTTCTACTTTTCATTCTGATTCTTCTTTAACAACATGATTTATATGGAAAAATATTTAATGTAGTTATATATGTATAACTTTTATTAGATTGCTCACTGTCAAGAGGAGGTGGGAGGAGAGGGAGAAATAGAAAAATGTGGAACTCAAAACCTTACAAGAAATGAATGTTGAAAACTCTCTTTGCATGTTGGAAAAATGAATAAATAAATTTATATTTAATTTTTTAAAAGAGTATAAATGGCTCAGGAGGTCCAAAAGTTTGATAATTACTAGCCTATCCCTTTTTCCTGAGAATACTAGGCTCTGTACATACTATGAGATGCTAAAAAACATTTCATTTGCATTTCAGTAGTATTTCATGAAAATTTATTTACAACATGGGGAGACATGGGCTAGATAATAATATAGGTAAGTTGATTCAGAAATATTGACCAGATGCAATAGTCAATAGTGATTCACTATCAGCCTAAATGGAAAACTCTAATGAATGCAGCGAGACTTTCTCTGTATTTAGACTTACTTTGTGCATAATTTTTATGAATGACTTATCTGAAAAAAAATAGACATCATGCTTATCAAATTAGGAATACTATTATAATAAGTGATGTATTTAGGATAAAAGATGACATCAACAAGCTGAAATGGAAAGATGAAATTAGTAATTAACATTTTGAAATTTAATGAGCAAAAAGATTGAGTTAAAAAAAGGTGTATCAAGAGAAGTTTATATGAGAAATTTCTAAGGATTTTAGTGACATGCAACATTATCCAATGGTGATATTAAAGACCAAATTATGTGACCTTAATTGGCATGTGTGAAAGTATAGTATTCACAATTGAAAAAAATGTGATAATTCCATTGCTCTTCACCTTAGATGACATCTGGAAGATGGTATTCAATTCTGGACAGCATATTTTTGGTAAGATATTGACAAACTGTAGTATGTCCACATGATGAAAAGACTAGGATCACTGAAAAGAAAAGGGGTATTTATTTTAGAGAAGAAATTAGGGGTACCAGGAAGGGTATGATAGCAAGGTTCTAATAATTAAAGTATGCCATGAAGAAGTATAATTAGTCTTGCTATGTTTGTCCTCAGATAGTACGAATAGCACTAATAGGTGGAATTTGCAGAAAATCAAATTGGGCTGAACATAAGCAGGAAAATATTAATAATTAGTAAGTTGGGTTCCCTTAATGTGTGGTGACTTTCTTGTCACTGGAAATGTTTAAATGATCTTTGGATAAACAGTTGTCAAGAATTTTGTAGCTATCTTTCATAATTTTTGTAGGTATTAAGCTGAATAATCCATGAATTATTTTAACTCTTATGATTTTATGTTGCTTTTCCTTCTCTCTGGAGAAAAAGAGCAATCCCTTTTACTTCACCTCAATTTCTTAAAATTCATCCAAAAAGAATAATAGAAGGTATTAGAAAATAATGGAGATAATAGCTTTGTCAGTACTATAGCTACAATAGTAATTTTTTCCTTAATTTCAGGAAATCTTGGAAGAAAATATTTTCCACTGGTGAAAATTATCCCAAGAGATCTAGCCAGGTTGTTGACAAAGTTTTCCTGTATGCTCTTGACTTTAGGGAATGGGAACCAGGACAACCAAAACCATAGAAAGCTTTTAAAGAGATAATTCTTTTTACTAACAAATTTCCCCTAGAGAATTGCTTTTATTTTTAGGCTAATCTTTTACCCAGATTGGGGAGCAGAAAGAGGCTTTGTCCTTTACATCAAATATAACTAGCCTACCTACCTAAATCAAAATTGCTTTTCTGAAAAAGAATTTTTAATAATTGTATAATTTTCACAAAAAATTTATAATTGTTATATATATGTGCTATATATTATTATATAATATCTTCTTATCTCTTACTCTAATTTTGAAAAGTTACACTAAATTTAATATTAGAATAGAAATATTTAAAAATTAAATGCCATATAACTCATAATTATATGTAGATAAATATGAATAGAGAGATAGGTATGAATATGGGTAGATATAGATGTAGATACTAGTTCTATTAGAAACTTCCCTTTATTAATTTAAAAAAATAATGAAAGACTTTAAGACTGGAAAGGCTAGGACTTCTGAATGGGATAGGATTCTCTGGTGTTATTGATGTAATCTGTTTCCCCTTGTTCCACAAATGAGGAAACTAAGGAAGAAACTATTATCACTTGGAAAAAAGACAATTACTTATTTTACTTCAAACATCATTTAAAATAGTTTGTCATAAAAAAGCCAGCATATTTCACAATAATATAGAAATGTTTTTCTCTTTACCCCCAAAATAATCACAACTTGTCCAAGGTTCTTTCATTTAATGGATTTTTTTTTTGGTGAGGCAATGGGATTGTGACTTGCCTAAATTCAAACAGCTAGTAACTATCAAGTGTCTGTGGATGAATTTGAACTCAGGTCCTCCTGATTTCAGGGCTTTTGTTTTATCTCCTCTGCCTCCTAGCTGCCCCTCCACTGTGCCACCTAAATGTCCCTTTTTTTTAATTTTTTTGGGTTTTTTTAGTTTTTGCAAAGCAATAGGGTTAAATGGCTTGCCCAAGTGACTGAGGTCGGATTTGAACTCAGGTACTCCTGACTTCAGGGCCAGGTCTCTATCCACTGTACCACCTAGCCACCCCTGTTTTTTTTTTCTTAAAGTAAAAATTGATTACTTTTGCAACAACTTTTAAAACTGCATATTTCTCAAAAGTATGTTACAACATATTCTATCATTTCTAGGTTATGTGAACAAGATAGAACACCAGATTTTTTTTCTCTGTACCTGCTGACCTCTCAGAAACAGAATATATGTCAAAGACAAAGCAATTTCAACTGTCTCCATGCTCTCTAAAACACCAAGAATCCAAAGGAAAATTTTTTTTAAATTCCCAGAGACATTCTTTTTGTGTCATGAACCTACATTTACTGATACATTGACCTCATATAGAAATTCTTCACAAACTAATGCAAATTTTATTTTGCTTACACATTCTGTGTTAAATAACTACTGTGAGGCAGTCACTGCCAATTAGAGTAAATTCACTAGCAATATTTTTTGATCTTTGTTTTCATTTGTAAAAGATTACATATTTATGCAGAAGTGGCATTAAAAATAAAACAGTTGGCCACTGTTTCATTCCTTCCCCACTAAGCAGATATTTTTTTTCATCCCCATTGGAACATGCCTCACAGTCTGGAAAGTTAAATAAAGGGGAAAACAACATTGATTCAGCATTAGACTGAACTCTGAAGATAGACAAGAATTTGAAAATCAACTTCTTTCAGCTAAATAGAATTACTCCCCAATATTTTATTAATTCTTTCTAAAGTCACATTTCCAACATAAATGTTTAAAGATAAGCTGAACATTAAACTTATTTCAGTATTTTAGTTCATCTATGATCTGTCAGTGTGGAGGTTCTCCTTCCATTGTTATAGCTCACAATTCGTTCACACGCTTTCATCCTGAGTGATTCATTCTATATATTTTCATGAATCCATCAGAAAGGATGCACCCAAACTGTTAGACTTTTCTCTGTTTCTTTTAGTAATTGGTAGACACCAGACTCTTATCCCACACTCTCACTATGCTGAACTCAGATCCGTTTCTGATCAACAAGTACTGTTGATTTTACCTTTCTTAACACTTCTATCACACCCTGATGTCTTCTATCCTCTAACAATGCTACTATCCTATTATAGCCCCTTATCACCTGATGCCTAGACTTTGATAATAACTTTCCTATTTTTCCCGTCTCAGGGTTTTCCCCACTCCAGTTCTAGTTACATTCAGCTTTCAGAATGATCTTCCTAAAGCACAGTTTAAACAACACCCCAATTCTACTCAATAAACTTGAGTAGTCCCTATGTACTCCAAGATCACATATAAAAATTCTGGATTTGGTATTCAAAAACTTTTCTTATTCTTCCTCCTTGTCTAGCTTTCTAGTCTTTGTATGTCCCTGCCAACCTTGGAATACACTTCAATCTTTGTATCAACCTCTGTGCTTTTCCTCAAACAAGGCACTCTTTTTCCTGATTGGGCATTTTTACAGTCTGTCCTCATGTCTGAACTGATTTCCCTCATTTTCCGTGCTGCTTGTCTCACTCCATAATCCAAGCCATCAACAAGAGTCTTGACTTTTGTCCTGCCCCTGGACTTTGGAGTGAGATGGGGAGAGAGAGTGAGGCTAAGGACTACACAATTGCCTCTGTCACTGGTCTTTAAAAACAAAGAGCAACCTACAAATCCCCCCCTTCTCTAGGAAACTTTCCCCAAGCCCTGCTCTCAGTTCTAGTACCTTCTTCTCTCTTTATTCTCTCCAATTTATCCTTTGTCTCCCTTGTCTTTATATTGCTGTTTGCACGTTAGACAGAGAGATTCTTGATACTGGAGATAGTCTTTTGCCTTTCTTTGTACCCCCCCCCCCCCAGGTTTTGGCACAAAGTAACTGCTTAATAAATGTTCATTGACTAATTTTCTGATACTTCTCACATGCAAATTAATGCTGGTAATATGAGTCAACCTTCTTATACTTGTGGTATATCTTTCCATTTATCTTTAGGTCATGTGTAATGATAATTCTCTTGAAATCATGAGATCTCACAATTCATTCCATTTAGCACTTGGAGGCAAGAGAGCAGATGACAGGTTTCTAGGATCTTGTCTGATCATTGATTAACTGACTGTAAGTCACTTATAGTCTCTGCCTACTGTTACTTGCCAGGTAAGAGATCAAGAAGTAAATATCATCAACACTAAGTATCCAACAGAGAAAAATTATTAGCATCTAAAATGCAAAGACTATAGTCAATGTTCAAATTTGATTTGAAGTTACAGTCAATAATATCTTTGAACAATGATATAGTTTTATCTACTTTAGTCTCTTAAAATCTATCAATAGTAATAGCAAGTACTTATATAGTTTGAAAAGTGTTTTGTATATGTGTGTATCTCTGTGTGTACAAATATATATATATATATAATATATCTGAGCATACATTACATATATACACATATACATATATATTTATATGAAATCTAATTTGATCCTCATAACTATCTGAAATAGTTTATACTGATGAGGAACTAAGGCTGAGAGGATAAGTGACTTCTGCAGGAACCCACAATGATTATTTGAAGAAAGTTTTGTTCTCAGTCTTCCAAACTCTAGACCCAACACTCTATTCAATGGTCCATATATTAGAATAGAACCCAGCACAATGCCTAGTAAATATTTTGGGCTTATTAAATGCTTCCTGATTAAGTGATATCAGACACTGCTTTAGAGGTACCCTGAGTAATAGATTGTTTTGAATTATGACTGATACTTTTTACCTGAGTGACTATGGATAAGTGACTTTAACTTTCATGCCTTCAGATGAAAAATGAGGGGGAATGAATGTCACTCCCTCCTCTAAAATTCATGATTCTATGGGATCTCAGACATAATAATTTGCATAGCTAGGATATAGTTATATCTTCAATTCAGTTTCAAGCAATGTCATTTTTCATCATATTCATTCTTCACTTTACTGAACAGGCAGCTGTTACTTGCCAGTCAAGAGGTCAAGAAGTAGCTATCATCAGTACTTTAGCATCCAACAGAGAAAAATTATTAACATCTAAGATGTAGGAGCTACATTCATCAATGTCAATCAATGGCCTGTGATTTCCTTAATCAGGAAGGATCTCCCCCCTACCCAAAGGCAGATCACAACCCTATTATAATAAAAAAGACAAAAAATGCTTCTAGAAAGCAATTTAAATTATGCTAAGAAAGTGACTGAAGCTTTTCTAGAAAACAATGTCAAATTATGCCACTAAGAAAGTGATAAAATAACATTAGATGTAAAGATCCTACTGTTAGATATATATTCCTAGATTAAAGACTAAAAGCCATGTCTCATATACACCAAATTATGGGTGTTAGTGAAGAGCTGAAAGGAAATAAATTTCCATAGATTATTATGCATGAATATAAAAGAACATCAATGTATCTTAATGAATGATGAATATAAAGAATACAGAGAAACATAGGAAGATTTATATCAACTGATGCCAAGTGAAATGAGCAAAACAAGGACAAAATGTGACAATGTAAATGGAATGAACAACAAAAACAAAGTCTACAGTGTACAATTATAATGATCAACCTTAATTCTGAAACAAGTATGAAAAATATATCTCCTTCCCTTTCTTTGGAGAGATGAGGTATGAATGTGAAATGTATTTACATTTAGATTTTTTTGATAGTATTAATTTTCTGAGGTGCTTTTTCCTCTCTTTTTGTTCTTTGTTACTAGGATAGTTTGCTGTGTATATGAGAAGAAAGGCCATATCAAAAGATTTTATCTTTTAAAGATTCCAATGAAAAATCATTTCCTGAGGAACACAGGTCTTAAGAAATTTGCCTAGGTCATATAGCTCTTAAAACATCTATCAGTATTTGAACCTAGGTTTTCCTCACTCTAAATTGAATTATATAATCTCTGGAGTGCCTTCCAACTCTAAATCTATGATCCTATAGGACTAAGCCCAATGCTCATTAACCTGCATACTGCTTCTCCTGTTGCATTCATAATACCAAAAAAAAAAAAAAAAAGTTGAGAAACAGATGGGTAAGAGATGCATCTGTCTTCATTAATCTGTATCTGATTCTTTTTTGGGGTTAATTACATACTCAATGAGTAGAGTCCATGTGTTCTCTGCTTACAGGAGAATTATTATGTTTGTGGTCATCTTCTTGTTTGTTATTCTATTATGTCTGACTCTTTGTGACCTCGTCTGGGGTTTTCTTGACAAAGATACCAAAGTGATTTGCCGTTTTCTCCTCCAGTTCATTTTATAGATTAGGAAACTGAGGCAAACAGGGTTAAGTGGCTGAGGGCAGATTTGAAGTAAGAAAGATGAGTCTTTTTGACTCACCCTGGCTCTATCTACCAGGCAGTTCATAATTCAGCAAAAGGCAAGTTCATCTTGGAAAGTGCTTATGTTCTAGGATCTAGGTTCTTTCTCTTTTGTTTTGCTATTTGAAAACTGACTTGGATCTCCTTCAACTAGTCATCCTTCTAAAGCCTAAAATGTTTAAGAATCTAAATTAAGCATTAGTATAGCCATTAGTAGACTAATTATCCAGTGTATGATTTTAAACTTAAATTTATATTTGAGGGTTCCCCCCCCCATTTACTAATAGAAATAAAAATCTTAGTATGGATTACTTTTTAAAAATCTTCCCCTCTCATTTATGCCCCCTCCACACAAATGCATAAATCTATCAAACTGTGTGGGTGGGAATGGGGGGGGGGGAGTAGAGAAAGTAGAAAAGTAGGGAAGGTTCTTCAATCATATGTAGGTGGATATTTATTCAACTAACTGAACTCTACTGGTTATTTTCTACATGTACAAAGTAGGAACTAGAAATTTATAGACACCTTTTAAAAATATTTTGGAAAAGTGCCTACTTCTTTCTCAGTAGCTCTATTTTAAACCATCTCAACTCCTACCATCTTAATTTTTATGGTTATTTTCTCTTTTTTGACAAAGAAAATCTTCCTTCTGATTTAATTGGATATAATTAATATGTCTGGTTTATAAGCTTATAATATTTTATCTTTCCAGATTAAGAGATTTAACCAGATATAAAATTGCTGAAACAAGTCAAAATATACCTCCCCATACTGAATTCATTCAGTCATTCATTCATTGAATACTTATCAAGCACCTACATGAAAAGCTCTGAGAGGAATGAGGGGAAGCTACAATGAAAAAGTGAAAATGTCCTGCCCAAAAAGAGATCATACTCTTCTGAATATTTGATATAGCTTAAATTTAAGTGATTTTTAGCTACTTTCCAGAGGCTTAGCACAAGGTCACAGTAAGTAAGTAATAGTAACATTGAGTTTCTTTAATTTATTGTTAACTTCTGTCATATAATCTCATAGAGAGTTTTTTTTTGGCTAGGCATGGAATTAAGTGATTTGCTCAAGGTCACAGGATTAGGTAATTTTAAAGTATCTGAATACAAATTTGAACTCAGGTCCTCCTGACCAGGGCCAGTAGCAGCCTGGATAGATCCTCTTCTGTCCTCTGACATTTCCACCACCCTGGTACAGGTCTTTATCATCTTACAGCTTTTATTTTTCAGTTACATCCAACTCTTTGAAATCCTATTTGGGATTTTCTTGGCAGAGAAACTGGAGTAATTGTCTAAGGGTAACAAGAGTAAGTGACTACCTAGAATCACAAAGCTAGTGAGTGCCTGAGGTCAAATTTGAACTCAAGTCTTCTAGACTGTGACCTTACTCTATCCATTTTGCCACCTAGCAGTCCCTTAATTCCTAGACTAGTACAAGAGCCATCTGTTTTATCTCCCTGCCTCAAGTTTTCTTTCCCAGCCAGACAACCTCCACTTAGCTGTCAACATAATCTTTCTAAAGCAGATGTCTGATCATTATGACACTCCACTACTACTTCCATTCAGTAAACACTGGTGACTCCTTATTAATTCCAGGAAAAAATAGAAAAATCCTCTGACTTTTAACTTCGTAATTTAACCCCTTGTTCCTTTTCCAATTTTCTTACATTGATTCCATCATCTAGCTCAGGGCTGCCCAACTTTACTTTTTAACATTTTTATTGAAACAATAAACAATATGTCTTGATTTGTCATTTTAGTGAGAGCTTTTTGATAGCTCCACTTGGCTTTTAAAAGCATTTAGTAAACCCACAGGTGGCTGCATAAAATCAGTCATGATCCACATCTTGGACAGTCCATCTAGTCCAGTATCTAGTGATACTGGACTTCATGCTATTCTTTGTATAATACTCCAATTCCTGATTCTGTACATTTTCACTGAGTGGTGCTACCTTCAAGTCCTAGGTAAAATCCTACCTCTCACAAGAAGACTTTCCTGAGTCCTAAAAATACAATTTTAGAATTAATATTTATTTCTTTGACAAAGTGATATAGAAAATGAGACTTCATATTTTAGAAAGATAGTAAAAGGCTATAAATGATATGGCCAATCTTATCATTTTTGGCTTTGGTTTAAAGGGTGGAGCTGAAAGGGTCCTTAGAGATCAATTAGTTTAATTCCCTCATTAAAGACAGAAAATGGAGCACAGAGAACAGAAATAACTTGTCCAAAGTTACACAACTAGAGAGTTGTCACCTAGGTCTTTAAACTCCAATTTTCATTTTACAATATTATTTTCAATTTGATGATGAAACTGCATAGGAGATTTGCAAAATATCTTTAGATCTTATTTTTACATCAGCTGGTAACTCCTCTGTTTCTAGTGACCTCTCTCATCAAATCATTGTTTATCTATAAACAATAAACCCTATTTGTTACTCCCCTAAAAAAGTCCCTGAATAATTGGCCTGATACATATCCTGACTTTTAGGGAATATTTGATAAATATAAGGGGAAATATTTGAAGAAGTTGGTGGTGAAGAGGACATTTCAAGTACAGGGAAAGTTAGGGTTAATTATGGGCCAAATTTGATAAGCTGGTTGCTGTTCATACTTTGGTACTGAGCTAGAAAAGAAATCAAAGGATTATTGAAAAGAATGTGTGATCCTACTTAAACAATTAAGTCTTTCCCAAAAGCCTAAGTTTGAATTGCTGTTACTAGCATGAAAAGTTGGTGGTAAAATTCAATGATTCCTTTCCTCCCAGTCCCTCATTGTACATATTATACAGTGACATCTTACATTCTCCACAGTCTAAGTCTCCTTTGCTTTTCTCATGCCTTTACAAGAGCACAATGCTGGTCAAGGCTGCTTAGGTATACTATTCATAGCCCTTATTCTCAGCTCAATATCAATAATGGCTCCCTACTCAGTGTAAGAGGATTTCAGATAGAACTCTAAGTCTTGACTTGGAGAAGATAGCTCCAACCTAATTAAATGAAGACATCAAGAGATTTATCTACTGAGTTTATTTCATGACAAAGTTATAGAGGAAATTTCATTTTTATGCCTTGCTCTGAGGACATAATAAACTTTATGAGGTGAAATGTAATACTTTCCCTGCTTTATCACTGTGCACTTTCCCCCAAAAGACAGTCAGCATGCAATTCTATATTATTTCAATGAACAAGGTAATAAAAAAAGAAAAAAGAAAAGAACACTAGCCTATCTTAAAGAAAGCATTAACTATAGACATAGTCTGATAATAAAGCAATAGTACTTCTTATTTCATCATCTGATCTAATTATATAAATGCTATGTTTTCTAAAAATAGATTAGAATCTTATTTATTCAAAAATTATATATTTTGAATTCTATAATAATAGTTACCATGGAGCTCTGAGCATCCCATTGCAAGTTAATGTATTCTCAGGGCTAACACTGTTTTGGTATTTTATGTCTTTACTCCACTGCCTGGAAGAAAAGAAAATGTCCTCCAACCATTCATAAGTATTTCTTTTTTATTATGTTGGCAGTTTTATCTTTTTTTGTAAAATAGATTAAAAGAAAAGCTGGTGGTAGATGGAGAAAATTAGTAATCAGATCTTTTTTTAAAATCCTTGCTTAGGTCTAAACCCCAACAAGAGCCTTAATTAAGAGGGAAATGACCAAACAGACCAAACAGATCAATAATAGGTTAAAAGAATTTTCCACTGTATCTTTTACTAAACATTTTTGGGGAAACAAGATGTGATATAAATATAATATCTTGCTATTATTTTCTTAACAGCCTCTCTGGCTCTTTATCTGAAATTCAACAAACCTTCAAATAATGAGTGGGGAAAGGAAGGAAAAGATAGACAAAATTTGACCTGTTAAAATTATATTGCCAGGTCTTTGTTAGGGTGATGGACAAATCTTAGAAAAGACAGCTTAAAAGACTGCTGCCTCCATTTTATAATGGAGGTGATAATTTGAACAAGGAACAATAATCTCACTGATAAAAGCCACTGTGAAATCTTTAATATCATCTAGGGTACATGAGCCCCAATTTGCCAAGTCACACTCTCTTGGAAGAATCATGTTCCTTACAATTAAGAAGGGAAATGACTTGAGCTGGATTTCTCATAAGTTCCTCAGTCAGATGCTTAGGTGCAATGACTTCAAGGGTGAAAAGTTCTTTTTTTTCATTATTTGCCTCCCCTCCTCCTCAACTCTACTTCCAGCACAAAATATAGGCCCCCATCTGTTTGAAATCTTTTTTAAGAATAGGCAATATGCCTTTTTAATTTCATAATTTGAAATGAAACTTTATGGTTGATAAAGCATTTACTAAGTTTTTATTTTCTTGTGGTAGCAGATTGATCATTATACTACATTCTGTGATATAAATACAAAAGTGAGACAATCCTTGCCTTCAAGGAAATTCTATTCTAATAGGCATAGGAGAATAACATAGGAGAGTAGCATAGCAGCCAAATACATGCTCAAGGGAGTCACAAAACTTTAGGATATTCAATTGGCAGGTTCTTTCCAGCAGTAAGTGTTTGTTTGTTTTTTTAATTTGATTACTTTTTCTGAAGCAAGAGATTGAAGGGAAGAGGGAAGATACTCAGGTAACATAAGTTTGCAAAGGGAGTTTGGAAAGGGGAGGAGTGTGATGAATTGGAATGAAAAACATTAGTCTAAAGCCAGTGAGATGCAGTTAGCTAAATTTTCATATTCATTAATCAATTTAAAATGCTAGTGCTTTGAGTGTACATGAATGACAGATTTATAAATGTCTAATTCACATCTTTTCCTGAGAGCAAGATTTGTTAAGGGAGATGATACTATGTACATGAAGAAGGTTTTCAGAGAGAGATGGATAGAAAGACACAGAAAAGGAAGCTTTGAAAGTAGTTTAATCTAATATTATTTACAAGCCTTGTTTTTCTAACACTATTGCTTTCCCACAGCTTTAGTCATAAAATTGTAGGGCTAGGAAAAAAACCTTCTAATTTCCCAGATGAGGAAACTGAGGCTCAAGGGAAAAGTTATTGCTTCAGACTAAAGGCTTTGCACTCATTATTTACCTGACTATAATTTGATGGGATGGGCAGAAAGTCATATTTTATGGAACAGTAATGATGAGGGGAAGGAAGAGAGAGAGAGAGAGAGAGAGAGAGAGAGAGAGAGAGAGAGAGAGAGAGAGAGAGAGAGAGAGAGGAAGTTGGGAGAGAGAGAAAGAAAAGAAAGAAAGAAAGAAAGAAAGAGAGAGAGAGAGAGAGAGAGAGAGAGAGAGAGAGAGAAAAGGGGAGAGAGAAAGAAAAAACAAAGAAAATGGGGGAGGGAGGGGAGGGAGGGAGGAAGGAAGGAAAGGAGACAGTGATCAAGGAAAGGGAGAAAGGAAAAGAGAGAAAAAAGAAAGAAAAAGAAAAGAGGGGGGAGGGAAAGAAAAAACAAAGGAAAAATATATTACATACTCCCCCAAAATTCTTCAGCCCAAAAGATTTGCCTTAGTGTCTCAACTATAGGAGGACACCTAATTTAGAGAAGAAAAGAATGAATTGCTTCTTCAGAACAACCTCATCCAGTAAAAAAGCAGAGAAACAATTCAGTATATGAAATGAATATTATTCTTTCTCAAACTTTGTATCTGTTAGTTGAATGTAGAAGACTCTTAATAGCTCCAATTACGTAAATTATATGGACAAGTTGACTCATTTATTCAACTCTATCTCTTGTGGACCCTGCTCCAGGCCTCCTCAATGACAGATAAGAAACTTATTTGGTGTGTTTCTGGATAAGTCACTTAATCTTTTAGCTTCAGGTACCTCATTTGTAAATTAGAGATGATAATAATGTTCAGCAGTGCTGTGATGATTAGTGCTTTGCAAATCCTAAAGTTTTATATAGATGTTAGCTATAATAATTGTTACTTCTTCTAGTATTACTGCTACTATACTACTATCACTACTACTACTACTACTACTACTACTATTACTCTAAACTTGCTAGCATCTTTTTATTGAGGAAACTGGACATATTCATACTACAGGAGATTCAAAGAAGAAAACAGGGAAACAAGAGGTTAAAGATTTGAGGAAATGCTAGGGAGCAGTAGGATTAAATTCCAATAGAACAAGATGACTCGACCCTATAGGCCATATATTGACTTAGAAAATCACATACTAATTTTATCTATGTTTTATTTTTTATTTTTGAGGGTTTCATTTTAATTAAAATTTTCATATTTAATTTAAATTTAATTTAAAATACATTTTAATCTAGTTCAGGTTGTAATTGGGATTGCTGTGGATCCATTGGGTCCTGGGTAGCATATTTGACATATTCACTATGGATTAAAGGAATCATTTAACATTGAATTCTGAGTGATCAAAATAAAATAGGTAACAATAGGATCATAGATTTAGATCTGGAAGAAACTTTGGAGACCATCTAATCCAACATCATTATTTTGCAAATGAGGAAATTGAGGCCTAGAGATATAGAATGGGGGGTAGCTAGGTGGTGCAGTGGATAGAGCACTGGCCCTGAAGTCAGGAAGACCTGAGTTCAAATGTGACTTTAGACACTTAATAATTACCTAGCTGTGTGACCTTGGGTAAGCCACTTAACCCCATTGCTTTGCCCCCCAAAAAAAACCACTAAAAAAGAGATATAGAATAGAGTCACAGTGCTGGTAACTGTCTAAGGCAGTCTTCAAGGCTCAATTTGTTCTCTAGAGTTAAGTAAACAAAATACAATTTTTGAAAGAATTCACAGCTCTTGCCTTGTATCTGAATTGATTTACTGCTACCTTTGTCAGACTGGTTTATGCCAAACTCTGGGATTTAATAGAGTCCAACTATGCCAGGATCTAGTAAGTTAAGTTATGGGCTTCTGGGGTCTGGAAGATATGCCCCTTGACTGCTACAGATAAGGATCAGCTCTTGCCCTCCTCAGATAGAAGCTATCTCCCTAGTCCCTGTGTCTTGATGAATATCTAGGAGTCATAGAATTTTCAGAGCCAAAACTAGTCATAGAGATGGCTTATCCAGTTCAGCTCCCTAATTTGATGTGGGGAGGCTGAAATGGTCAGCACTCCCTCTGACTCAGAAAGGAACCATTTTGCAGGAAAGTCCAGTCCCTATTCCCCCCACAGAGCCCTGTCCTCTTTGCAGACTCTCAACTACATCTTGCCTTTTTACAGACATCTGACTGATCCTGGCTTCTTTCCAAACTCCTACTAAACTTTCCCAGGGAAAAGCAGCCCCATTGAATGTTCTATGTGATCTGAGATTTTGCTGTTGGGAGAGACAAAATTCCATTCTACCCTAGGATCAGTATTGGCCCAGAAAAAAAATTAAAACTAAAGAAAGGGACATTAAGTGGACATTTTTCTTAATGGGAAATTCAGTAGATAAAACCATCTAACTAACCAGATGATAAGTAATAAAAACATGGGGATTTTTTAAATTTTATTTTTAATTTATAAAATAAAACAAGCATTTCCACAGTATAGTAGAATAAAAACAATCAAAATATTTATATCTTTTTATGATGACAACGAACTGGAAATTGTGAGCATGCCCATCAATTGGGGAATGACTGAACAAGTTGTAGTACTTGATTATGATGAATCACTACTGTGCTTGTTGTTATTATTTGTCCCTTATTCTTGAAGAGGACCAATGACATCTGAAGGTGGTACCCTGACTTGGAAGTGAACTGCATTTAAGTGAGGCAGGGATATGCAAAGGAAGTCACTAGCACCACTCTCTCCTCCAGAGCCATTTAGGTCTAGTGGCAAAATATAAATCAGAACAACTGGAGATGGTCCTGAATGCAGTGAGAGATCTTGACCTTTTTTAAGTTAAGGTCTTTCCTAGGTTCCAGTTTGACTAAGGCATCACTCATTCAGTGATTAAAGCTAGATCAGAAATGACAAAAAAAAAAAGTAGCCTCTTTTAACTTCTCAGAAAAAAATTACCTGGGAGGGGAAGACCCTCAGGGTTTCTGGACAGAACAGAATTGCTGTTTATATTCACTCTGAGTCATCAAAACTCAGACAAGAACTAAATGAAGTTTGGACTAGTCAATCAGTGAAAGTCAGGGTGATTTGGGTTTAAGGCAGGGTTCTAATGTATAAAAAGTAATATAAAGGGAAAAATACTGGCAGTTTGGTGAGAGCAGGTGGAAACAATATGGAATTTAGAAGGGTATTTTGAAGAAGATGGATTATGAACTCTCTTGAACAGAGTCAGAGAAACTACGAAAAGGAAGCAAAGAGATAGAGTATCTTGGTTGATGACCAAGGAGAAAGACTAGGAACCAGGAAATGGATCCTGCTCAGCTAGGTCAGTGTTACAGATACATAGAATACATGGAAGGAAATAAAGTCTGAGATGGCTAGAAAGGAAGGACAAGGTGTTGAAGAGCTTTAAATGTCAAATAGAGGACTTTATATTTGATCCTAGAAGAAACAGGGAATTTACTGAATTATGTAGTGAGTGATATGGTCAGACCTACCTTTTAGGAAAATCTGAAGCATTATCTGTAAAACTGAGGATAATGCTATTTGTTTTAACTATTCTCTCAAGAATGGGTAATGGAAAATACTTTCTAAACCTTAAAGTGCTATTTATTTTATATCTAAGTATTCCCTTATGTAACTAATATCCTTTATAGTTTTTTAAATTAAATTTCTATATTATTAGATCTATATAGATTGAGACTAAATATAAAACTAGATTGAGCCTAAATATAAAATTGAGCCTAAAATAAAATTAACATTGCTCTTTGTTTTGTAAGGGTCTTTAAATGTATTTTTTATTTGAACATCACAACAACACTGTAATCTGGATGCTGTTATTATCTTGATTTTTAAAGACTAGGAAATTGAGTCTTAGAGAAGTTCAATGGTTTGTTCAAGAGCATAAAGCTAATTAAGTGGGATAGGGTCAAGAAAAAACTTACCCAAGTTCTCTCAATTCCCCTCAAAACAACTTTAAAAAAACACCTAAAAATGGATTCTGGAATAGCAGAATTAACAAAAGAATAAGGTGAATATTATGCAGTCCAAGAAAACTTAGAAAGTTAGCAATAAAGGTGCATCTCACTGGGGTGAGAGTGGAGCACAGACCAGCACAGGCTATGGTCCAGAAAGCCTTGGACACAACCAAACCTGAGGGGGAAACTTCTAGAACTCTCAGCCCACAGGTGATAAGTAGATCAGCAATTGGTCAGAAGGAGATTACATTGCTTTGTTGGCACAGGACACAGCACCAAGGCAATGCTTATATGCACTTACAGTTTGCAATCCCAAAATAAAGAGGAAAGCTAGAAGGAGTGGGAACTCTGGGCTCAGTTCCTTGGTGAAAAAGAGTACTTGTGATCACTCATAGACCAGACCACAGGCCAAGAAAGCAGTGATTGCAACTTTTCTAAGATCATACCACCTTGGAAGAACTAAACTTAAAGACTCCCAGAATTAGCTCTGAAAACCCCAAGACAAAAAGCCTGAAATTTGTGATAATGCCCTATCTTGGAAGCAGACTGAAGACTCCAACTTTAACATAAAATTAAAGTCATGTAATAGGCTGAGGAAATGAGCAAATAGCAACCAAAAAAGAACCTTCTCTACATTAAAGGGTCAGAGAACTTGAAATATGATATTCCAGTGGGCAAACAAGTGAGGATGACAAAAAAAGAATCATCTACTCAGCAATATGGAGTATAATCCTTCAGGTGAAAAAATGAATATTTAATATTGAGGACTTTCAAGCATTCCTGTTGAAAGAGCTGAATAGAAACATTGACTTTCAAATACAAAATTCAAGAGAAATAAAAAAAGAAATAGAAAAAGAAATCATAAGGGACTCAATAAGGTTAAACTGTTATATTTCCTTATATGAAAGATCATTTTTATAACTTATAAAACTTAAATGAAATACACATAGACAGAGGACATAGTTGTGAATTGACTATAATGGGATGATTTTGAAAAAACTGAATGCTAACAAAGACAAATGCTGTGGAAGAATGGGAAAAGGAGAGAAGGAAGGGTAACTAGATGTCGATCTTGGAGTCAGGAGGACCTGAGTTCAAATCCTGATTCAGACACTTAAAACTCATTTAGCTGTGTCATCCTGGGCAAGTCACTTAACCCCACTGCCTTGCAAAAAAAAAGGAGAGGAAGAACAGGAAAATTATGCCACATAAAGGAGGAAGGAAGCCAATATAGTGAAGAAAAGAAGTGGAGAGCTCATCTGAGCTCTTGTCAAAACACCTCCCCAAACCTTTTAATTTCATAAAATAATTCTTGGAGTAGTAGAATCCACAAAAAGACAGGGAGAAATAATTTTCCAACCAAAGACAATTTAGAAGACCATCGGGAAAAGTCAGTCACACCTGGGTAAGAGTTTAACACAGTCCAGCACATTTTGGCACCTGCATAGATTCAGACCTAGCAAACCATGAGTAGGCCTTGGGAATGAATGAACAGGATGCAATAGCTGTTTCCTCAGCTCTCTTACCCACAGATGGCAAGGGGATCAAACAACTGGACAGAAGGAAATTGCAGGTCTCTCTTTGGTAGCAGTGGGAGCAGAGCTCTGATGCTTTACCCATACTCAAATATAGGTTGCAGTCCTATGTGGTAAATTTTTTTGTCCTTTATTCTCAATGAAGACTATGATATCAGGGAGATGATGCCATGACAAGCATATGAATTGGATTTGTGTGAAGGGGGTTATGTTAAGTCACCAGCCTCACTTTCTCTTTCAGAGTTTTCCAGGTCCAGTGGCCAGATATGAATCAGGACAACTGGAGATGGCACTGGATGTGAAGCAATCAGGGTTAAGTGACTTGCCTAGGGCCACATAACTAAAGTCAAGTGTCTGAGGTCAAATTCAAACTCCTATCACTGAGGTCAAATTCAAACTCCTATCACCTTGACACCATGGCCAGTGCTCTATCCACTGTGCCACCTAACTGCCTCCAAGGCAATGAAGATCACTAGCACACCAGAATTTGTGACTATAGTGGAGCAGGAAACCTTTTTACAGTTCCAGGAAAGAAAAGAGTGCTTAGGGTCACTCACAGACCAAAGAATGATCTAAGGAGATCATTCTACCTTGGAAAAACTGAAAACTTATAGGTCCCTAGAAATATCTGTGAAAACAGTATGAATAAAACTCATGAAACTTGGGACAATATTTCCTCTACTCTGGAAGCAGAGCAGTACTTTAGCCAAGTATAAAAAGTCAAAAAATTGACTGGGGAAATGAGCAAATAACAGAAAAAAATTCTGGCCAATAGAAAGGTATTATGGTGACAAAGAATATCAAAACACACATGCATAAGAAGATAACAAAGTCAATATCCAACATCTAAAGTATCCAAAAAATACAAATTGGCCTTAGGAGAGGTACAAGAAAAAAATTAGGACAAGAAATAAGAGTAATGTGAGAAAACATGAAAAAAGGAGATATAAAAAGCAGACATTTTTTGCATTTTATTTTTCATGTTTCTGTGTGTGTGTGTGTGTGTGTGTGTGTGTGTGTGTGTGTGTGTAGTGATGTCTTAGCTATACCAAATCTCAACCGACATTACAAAGCCATGGGTAAACAATTCCAGTATCTTTGCCAAGAAAACCTAAAATGGGGTCAGGAAGAGTAGGGCTAACCACCAAAACAATCTGTTACTGGTTAATGAAGAGAGATCAGTAGAATAGACTAGCTACACAATACATTGTACAAAATGACCATAGCAGTCATTTTCTCAGATAAAAAGGAAAACATCAGAGGCACTTTCCTCTGATATCCAGATCATGGATAACTTAAATAGGTAATTATCGAGTGCAATCCAAGGACTCTAACAACTATCTCCAGATGTATTTTGTACAACCATAACTTTCTGAAGTAGACCTTCAAAAGATTATGTTAAAAGAGAAAAAGAAAAGGAAAGGAAAAAGATTTATTTACCAAGCTGATTTATTTACCAAAGAATGGAGAGAAATAGGACCCATAGGCACATAAAGGAGTAGGTGAGAAATATTTGGAGCCAATGCGAATTTCATTTCTGCTCTACTAGAATTATTATTCTCAACCTCTTTTCTTTTGTCCCAGTACTTAAAAGTGTACAATCACCAAAATTAACAAACCTAGAATTCAGTTACACCAATACATTTTAATGAAAAGAGCACTGGGTTCTAGTCCATAGTCTGACTGCTAAAATGCTCAGTGGTTTAATCTCTCTGGTTCTCAGCTTACCCATCTGTAAAATGAAGCAATGGCAGTGATTATTTTCCAAGCTCTCTGACAGTTCTAAAATCCTATGGTTTTAATAGACAGTCTTCACACAAAGTAATTAACAAAAATTATGTGCTAAAATTTGTTAAGGTTGTTTTGAAACAAACAGCTGTAATTTCAGGTACCAAGTGAAGTGTTGAAATCCATTAAATCTCTTCTGCTTTGTCTCACCATGACAACTCCCACAACTAAACAATTGCTCAGATACCAAAGGCACTCAAAAACTAACTATATTGCATCTCTCAGTATCAGGGTAACCTCAGGATTGAACCCTAGCCTGCACTATTCAAAAATCTTCTGATCTAATTATACACTTACACACTCACATACACACACACACAAACACAGAGAAAGCAGAGAGCTAGTAAAGACACTAAGGAAAAACAACCAACTGCATAAAGACAGGACAGATCAAAGCATGAATAGAATAAAGGGAAATATAGATTGAGACTCAGTTCTGCCTCTTCCCTATAGAAAACAGAGTGAAAAATGTTGCCCTCCAAATGAAGGAATAGGAAAAATGTCAAATGACCCCTCATTGTACTTTTTGCAAAATCTGGACTGAAAAATTAATAATATGAGCAAAAGTGAACTCAAGATTTACCTTTAGGCTCACTGCCGCATTTTCGTAGACATAGCTCAACTGCATCATCTTCTCTTTGTCAGGGTACATTTGTCTAGATATGGACAGCTAGGTGGCCCATTGGATAAGAGTGCCAGAACTGGAGACAGGAAGACTCATCTTTATTTATTTTTCTTTAATTTATTTACATATTACTAAAATATTCTTGGTTAAAAGTAAACCTAATACCACCTCCCCCACAAAAATATAAAAATCTCATGAGAAATAAAGTAAAAGAAAGAGAAAAAAAATGTGCTTCAGTCTGTGTTCTGATACCATCAGCTCTGTCTCAGGTGGATCACATTCCTTATCATAAGTCCATCATAGAATTTACTTCCATATTTTTCCACAGTTGCTGCTGCTGATTGTAATTCCCTCCATCCATTCCTCCCCATTACCATCTACTATATTTTCTCTCTCTCTCTCCTTTCACTCTGTCCCTCTTCAAAAATGTGCCCCAAGCCCACATCAAGGCCCAGAGACCCAACAACCACCTGGCCCCAAGGTCCCGGACAGACTACCCAATCCTACCACCTTGCAAAAAGTAAAAAAGAAAATGTGTTATATCTGACTATCCTCTCCTATAATCTACCTTCTCCTCTATCACCCACATCCCTCCCTCCTCTCCCCCTGTCCCCCTTCTCTCTTTTTTCTTCTAGATGTCTTTACCTTATTGAGTGTATATGCTGTTTCCTCTCTGAGCCATTTCCTATGAGAATGAAGGTTCCCTCATTCCCTCCTCACCTTCCCTTCCCCCCTTCCTTAACATTGTAAAGGTTACATGAAATATCTTTTATATGAAATGTCTTAGCCTATTCTATCTCTCCTTTCTCTTTCTCCCAGTACATTTCCCTTTCACCCATTGACTCCATTTTTATAATATATTATATCTTCAAATTCAGTTCTCTCCTGTGCTTCATCTATAAAAGCTCTTTCTAACTGCTCTATTAAATGAGAAGGTTCATCTTATCAGTATCAGCTTTCCAGGTATGAAAACACAGTTCATCATCATTAAGTCCTTCATAATTTACTCATCCACCCTCTCTATGCTTCACCTGAGTCCTGTACTTGAAGATAAAACTTTCTGTTCAGCTCTGATCATTCCAACAGGAACATTTGAAATTCCCCTTTCATTGAAAGTCCAGGAGTGGCTAGGTGGCACAGTGGACAGAGAACCAGCCCTGGAGTCAGGAGTACCTGAGTTCGAATCTGGCCTCAGACACTTAATAATTACTTAGTTGTGTGGCTTTGGGCAAGCCACTTAACCCCATTGCCTTGCAAAAAAAAACTAAAAAAATAGTCCATCTTTTCCCCTAGAAGAGGATGTTCAGTTTTGCTTGGTAAATGACTCTTAGTTGCATTCCAAGTTCTTTTGCCTTCTGGAATATTATATTCCAAGCCCTATGAGACATTAATGTAGTTGCTGCTAAGTCCTGTGTGATCCTGACTGCAACTCCACAATATCTGAATTGTGTCCTTCTGGCTGCTTCTAATATTTTCTCTTTGACTTGGGAGCTCTAGAACTTGGCTATAATATTCCTGAAAGGTTTTTTTTGGATCTCTTTCCGGGAAGATCAGTGGATTCTCTCCATTTCTATTTTACCCTCTGCTTCTAAGATATCAGGGTAATTTTCCTGTAGAAATTCTTTAAAAATGAGTTCAAGGCTCTTTTCCTGATCATGACTTTCAGGTAGCCCAACAATTTTTAAATTGTCTTTTCTGGATCTGTTTTCCAGATCAGTTGTTTTTTTCAATGAGATACTTCACATTTTCATCTAATTTTTCATTCTTTTTGCGTTGAATTATTGTATCTTGATTTCTCACAAAGTCATCAGCTTCCTTTAGTTCCATTCTACATCTGAAGGGTTTATTTTCCTCAGAGAACTTTCTTATCTCCTTTTCCATCTAGCAAATCTTGCTTTTTAAAGCATTTTTCTCCTCAATAACTTTTTGAACTGTTTTATCCATTTGACCTAAGCTGGTTTTTAACATGTTATTTTCTTCAGCATTTTCTTGGTTCTCCTTGACTAAGTTGCTGACTTCATTTTCATGTTTTTCCTGCATCTCTCTCATTTCTTTCCCCATTTTTTTCTTCTATCACCCTTACTTGATTTTCAAAATCTTTTTTGAACTCCTTCATAGCCTGAGCCCAACTTCTATATTTCTTGGAGTCTTTAG
Source organism: Macrotis lagotis (assembly GCF_037893015.1). Taxonomy (NCBI): domain Eukaryota; kingdom Metazoa; phylum Chordata; class Mammalia; order Peramelemorphia; family Peramelidae; genus Macrotis; species Macrotis lagotis. The sequence continues at coordinate 106,729,873 of NC_133666.1, read as the reverse complement.
ATACAGAAGCCTGGACTTTCTCATCTTCAGATTGAGTATTTTGATCCTCCATGGGACCAAAGTAATTGTCTATGGTCAGGTCCCTTTTTTTCTGTTTATTCATTTGCCCAGCCTATGCCTGGTTTGGGGGTGTTTTCTGAGCTTTTGAGTATTATTGGGACAACACCCCCCAGCAAGGACCTCAGTGTGGGAGGTTCTGACTGCTCTCCTGGTCTCTGAATGAGCACAAGCACATCCCTCTGCCCCAGGGGGTTGTGGGGGGGGGGGGGTCCCTGCTCTATGGGGGGGGCAGATTGCGATCAGGGTCAAATGTGGTCAAAGTCCCAGAGTCCTGTTCCAGGGACAAAGGACAGGCCTCAGCAATCTCCCTCCACTCCTTTACCTTCAGTGGACTGAGCACTCAGGGTGCAGCTGTCTGGAGGCTCCTGATGGGGACGCTCCACAGTCCTGCTTCTGTTTCCTGGATCTGGGTTGCAGCAGGGCCTGGGCTTCATGCTTGCTCTGGCAGAGGTCTCCCTGCTGATCTTCTAAGTTGTGCTTGGTGCTTCATGGGGTGCAGGTCAGGAAACAGCTTCTACTGCCAGGACCCTGTGCTTCCAAGCACCCTGGGCTATTCCTGGGAGGCTGAAGTTCCTTCTCTCTGATGAGGCTGCCCCTCCAACTCCATGGAACACAGTTTTCCCACCATTTTCCAGATTTCCTTGGGCTGAAGAATTGCCTCACTGGATCTTTCTTGACTCCCCTCTCTCTCAAAAATTTAGAGTCATAATTTTAAGGTTTTTGAAATATTTTGGAGAGAGCACCTAAGAGAAGCTCTTCTACTGCTACCATCTTGACTCCGCCACCCCCCCCCAAGATTCATCTTTCTTAGTTCAAATATGACCCTAGACACTTAATAACTGTGTGACTCTGGGCAAGTCATATAACTCTGCTTTCCTCAGTTTCCTCATCTGTAAAATGACCTGCAAAGCACTCCAATATCTTTGCCAAGAAAACCCCAAATGAGTATCACCAAGAGTTGGACATGACTGAACAATAATTTGTGATAAATCCTTTGATTTCAGTACATGAATACCATGGAATATTATTGTTCTATAAGCATAAATGGTCAATTATAGAGAAGCATGGAATGAGCTACAGGATCTGAAGCTGAGGAAAGGAAGCAGAACCAAGAGAACATTGTACACATTAACAACATCCTTGTGAAATGATCAACCTTGATAGAAGCAGCTACTCTCAGCAGTTCAGAGGGCTAGGACAACCATATTAGACCAACTATGGACAATGTTAGCCCCATCCAGAGGAAAAACAAAACAAAACAAAACAATAAACAACCCTTAAGAATCTGGTGAACACTTTATAAAAATTAGCTCTTATGTATCTCTTTCCCTTAATCCTAATTCCTTCTACCGAAAATGACTAATTTGCAAACATGTTTATCAAAAATATGTATATACAATGCTAACTTGACTGTCTGGTCCTGGGGGGGGGGGTGGAAAGGGAGGGTGGAAGGAAATTTTGTAACTTAAAAATATACATGTGCATATGGATGAAAAATTAACTAATTAATTAAAAAATAAATCCTTTGATTTCCTATAGCATTCCTTATCTGATCCTTGAGTAAACTTCCCCAGTTGTTAGTTTCTTCTACTCCTTGATTTTATATAATTTTATTTTTTGTAGATAGGCAGCTGATTTAGGGAATAAAGAGGAATAAAAAGGAATAGAGAGAGCTGGCCTCTGATATAGGAAGCACAAGTCCTATCTCTGACATATGCCAGTTGTGTTACTCTGGACAAGTAATTTGCCTTTCCAGAATCCAGGGAACCTCTCTAAGAACACAGGCTGCATAGAAAGTGTTTGTACTGGTAAAGGGAGTTTGTTATTGAGAACACTCAGAACTTCTAGTAAAATCATAGGCCCAGTTCTCTACACATGCTTTGTTCATTGCCTTCCTAGTATTATGTAAGGGCAGAAACTGCTTAATTTTTGTCTCTATAACTCCTGGGCCTAGATCATTAAGTGCTTGTTGAAATATTGAACTGAAAACTACTTTGATATATACTTAAGATCTCAGCTGATTATAACCAGATACAATGGCAGTCTTTATCCAGAACAATCCTTTCTAAAACATAATAGGCATGAAACGCAAATAACCACTGCAAAACCTTTCTTTGATAGGGATGGAAATGGGGAAGTCTAGAGTCAAATATATCTAAAAGGAGGATACAATTCATCTATTTTCTCAGGACTTAAATCCCCTTAATATTTAGGGATGCTATGGATGCTACTGTGAAGATCATCTCTATTACTTAAATGCAGTGAAGAGCAATAGAATGACTTTTAAGAAATATTGATTTAATAGCTTCCCTCATTCTTCTGGTTAGTGCATAAGTAGGAACCAGGCTATTGACTGGTTGTGATTTAAAGTCGTCCACCAGGAGGTGATTGAGCTGGAAAGATCTCTGAATGTAATAATGTTAACAAGTTCATCACTATGACCAGCCACCAGATGGCTGTTTCAGCCCTTCCAACCTCATCTAAAAGTGTACATGAACCATCATCTGTGAACTAAGAAACATCTTCACATGTGGGCTTGCTGCCAATCACCTGTTTTTGATTTTGCTGCAGAATAAAATGAAGCAATTAGTTTCCTCTTGCTAAAACAGACTTTTCCTGATACTTCTTACATGTTACTCCTTTTCTCTCCCTCTGCAACTTTTGAACCCATGGTAATAAGTTAGGGTTGCTTATTTTTCTCACTATCATATTCTGAAATGTTTTGTAAATAAGAAAAATTCTGTGTGAAGTCTGAAATTATAAAAGTCATTTACAACCCTTCTCAATACTTAGATGTCAGTATCTTATCAAATGACATAGTCAACCAAGCACAAGAAGCAAGTTCTTCCTCTCTTTCTCAGGTTGTCTTTATTTACATTGCCTTCCACTTTTTTATGTATTTTTATTCTTGACACTACACATAAATTTCATTTATGTTTGTAGGAACAAATATTTCTTTTTATTTTAGCACCATAACAAAGAAATGCCTTTGCTCTGTTTTGTGGTGAATGTTTTTACTTTATTTCTACTATGAGGCAGTTTAAGTTATTGCTTTTTTTCTTAATTCAGGCTTTCATTTGTGGTTCTTATCCTCTTCTCCCACTCTCTTCCCTTAATCACAAGAAGTAACTTAGCACAGGAGATAAGAGTGCTGGATATTAACTTTGGGAAATTGCCACAATAAGAAAAGGAGTGGAATTGGAATCAATTTTGGGTTGAATTTTTGCCCGTGTAGCCTTAACATTATTACATTTGCCATCTCTGGGCCTCAGTTTTCTCATCTACAAAATAAGGGGGTTAGATTAGATGACCTTTGTGGAATCTCCACCCCACCCCCCCATTTGGAGTCAGGAAGACTCAGGGAGAATCATTTCCCTGAGTTCCAATCTGGTCTCAGACAATTACTAGCTCTGTGACCCTGGGCAAGTCACTTAACTCTGCCTCAATTTCCTCATCTGTGAAATCAGTTGGAAAAGGAAATGAAAACCACTCCAGTATCGTTTCCAGATTTGTACAAAACTAAACAGTAAAATCATATTTCAAAGGGATTTATCTTATTCTGTTTTGCTTCATAGGGAAGATTTTAAGTAGCATTTGATGGAAGACCTCACTGAAAAATAACAGCTCTTGACACATGACCCTAAGACCTGGATTCACATTATCTTTTTAGCCTTAAATAGAGCCTCTTCCTCCTCCTCCTCCTCCTCCTCCTCCTCCCTCCCTCCCTCCCTCCCTCCCTCTCTCCCTCTCAATAGGTATGTGTTTATGGCTAAAACATTTCAACTCTGAGTTTGAATTTGACAACTTTCTCTGATATTGCTAAGATAGAAAGCATTGATAAAGCAGTGAAATCACAAATCTTGGATATATTCCTTTGTCCCTTTGAATTGGGTTCAAAAGATTTATGTTTACACAAGGATTCATTAAATTCCTATTTCTACATAAATATTTTATATTTATATTTAAACATGTGTTTATTTATATATTTATATTATTGATTTATCATTTATTTAATTATATTTATACTTATATAGCTTATTAATTAATCATTTGTTTCTATTATATTTTTATTTTGATATTCACAAAAAGGCAAAAAAAATCACCGTACTCATTTGTGTTTGTTCAACTTTGAAAATGGTTTAAAAAATACTAGATTGACTTACATCACAGTTAGTCTTCCCAAGCACAAAACCTCAAAATCATTGCAGATCTGAACTCTTGCTTGAAGATGTAAGTAGAATGAGAAGAAATGGCATAAAACTGTAAAAAGGCTTCAGATAATTCCATATTTGGAGGAAATTTCCTTTAACAAGGAAAGGCTGACCAAGCTACATGTCATTGCAAGGGAATTCTATATATACAGTATACATTCAATTCATTCATATAACACAAAACAGTTCAATACATTCTAAGGGGGAAAAAAACCTCTTTGAAAACTTACATCATTCTGTATCTTTCCAGCACCTAGGCAGAAAAGTAGAAAAGTAGAATGAGGAGAATCCCAAAGGTTTTGTATAGGTGTGCCTGTGTGTATGTGTAGATATATGATATATATATATATATATATATATATATATATATATAGACATATAGACATATAGACATATAGACATATAGACATATAAACATATAGTGTGTGTGTGTGTGTGCATCATGAAAGACACTGGCATAGGACAGCCCAGCATGGTGTACTCTCATCAGAGAAGGTACTGAGCTCTATCAGCAAGGCAAAATTGAAGTAGCACAAAGGAAACATGAGATGTGCAAGTTTAGAGAACCCACCATAGAGGTTTACATGGACTACTAGATCCATGGAAGAGAATTCTGAGTTCATATTGATCTGATCATCCACAGTTAGACACAGCTACAATTTATCTCTATCACAGAGCTGTCATTTTGGTACTCTTCAAAAGCAAAAAGCAAGAACCAAACAACTATATGTTTATAGATAGATAGATAGATAGATAGATAGATAGATAGATAGATAGATAGATGGATGGATAGATGGATAGATGGATAGATGGATGGATATGAGAGAAAGAAAGAGTGAGAGAGATTTCTTTGGTGAAGAAATTCTCTCAGTCAAAGCAACTCAGCAAGTTGTGATCATAAATAGCTAGGTGGTGCAGAATGTAGATACCTGGAACTGGAGTCAATAATAACAAAGTTCAAATTCAACCTTAGACATTTACTGGCTGTGTGATCCTGAGCAAGTCATTTGACTACTGTATGCCTCAATTTCCTCATCCATAATAATAACAATAATAATACCTCCCATGGTGGTTGTAGAAATAAAATGAGATAATATTTATAAAGCACTTTCAAAACCTTAAAAGCACTATGTAGATATTATTATTATTATTATTATTATTATTATTATTATTATTATTATCATCAGCCTCAGATAATTTCTGTGAGTATTGGTAGGTTAAGTGATTTGTTCAAAGTCACAAAGCCAGGATGTACCAGAGGCAGAGTTTGAAGCCAGGTCTTTCTGACTTCAAGGCCAACTTCTATGAACCATAGAATTCTGACTCTGTCCTATAAACTGAAAGATGTGATGAAATGAAAAGGTATGAAAGTGACAGTTTGATTATTAAAGAATTATAAGCATCATCCAGACACAAGTACATTTGGACTTTGACCCTCAAACACAAGTTTTCCAAGAAATCCAAATAAGAAAAGACTGAAAAGGAAATGCCACATCTTACTCTAAGATATATTGCCTTACTTCCCTCAGGAACATCTTGATTTCTTTAAGGTCATTGCCATATGCACGAGAGCTCAGAGGCTACAGAAAAAAAACTACACCAAGATATATTATATTATCTCCTTTTTGAGATGCTGAGTAATAAAAGACTTAATGGCTGAATTAGAAGAAACTATTAGAGATACAACGATGATATTAAACTTCCTATCAATAAAATGTTCATTGGGTTTTGCTGTTCCTTTGGGTTTCTTTCAAAGTATTAAAATAAAATTAAAAAAAAAACAGAAGACCCAGACAAAGAGATGAAATGTTAATTAATCTGTTCTGCACAAAAATGGCATAGCAAATACTCTTGTTGTCAGTAGAACTGAACTCTAATAAAATAGAAAATGTTTTTTATAGGGTAGCAGATAGATTGCAGATTGTAAAGTAAGGAAGAAATAAGTTTTAAAGCTCACCTCTACCACACATCTTTTTGGCCTTAAATAGGGTCCTCTCCTCCTCCTCCTTTCTCTCTCTCTCTCTCTCTCTCTCTCTCTCTCTCTCTCTCTCTCTCTCACATCAGGCAACCATAGTCATAGATTTTAGATAGATGGACAGATAGGTAGATAAAAAGATATAACTGGAAGGGATGTTACAAGTCATCTAGTATAGTTCCCTAATACTGGCAATGAGAAAACTGAGTCAACAACACATTGACTTGCCATAAGTCATAGGTAATAAGAATCAAAAATTGAACCCAGATTCTCCGTCCATTCCAGTGTGTTGCTTGCTAAATGCTGATCTTTAAGTCACCAACTTTGTCTTGTAAGATATGTCCAAACAGATTGCTCATAGAGAAATTAAATTTAACATGTCCAAAACTGAACTCATTATTCCTTCTTACCACCCCCACTCAAATCAACTTCTCTTTGTATCTTTCCTAGTTGTGTTGAGGGCATCACTTCTTCCATTCACATTTGCAGACTTGAAGTTATCCTTAGATTCTCTCAAACCTTTAGCACTGATATCAAATTAGTTGCCAAGTTCTATAGATTCTACCTACATATATCTCAAATCCTTTCCACTCTTACAAAATCTAACCCCTGACTGAGTTCCTCATTATCATTTGCCTGGCCTACTACAATGGGACCCTGATTTGTCTCCTTGAATCCAGCCTCTTTCATCTGACATATTCTATAAATAGCTACCAAACTGAATTTCCTAAGAACATACCTGATTGCAACACCATTCTGCTGCTGCATCATCATCATCATCATCATCATCATCATCATCAAAGTGACATATAACACTCACTGGTGTCAAGTGACAACTTACTAGGAGAGCTAAGTGCTTTACAATTATGATCTCATTCTATCTTCACAACAACCACAGGAAGTAGGTGCTATTATTATCCTCATTTTACAAATGAAGAAACCAAAGTAAAATATAAATTCAGTAATTAGCCCAGAGTTACACAACTAGTAGGTAACTGAGGCTAGCTTTGAACATTATTATCCTCATTTTACAAATGAAGAAACCAAAGTAAAATAGAAATTCAGTAATTAGCCCAAAGTCACACAGCTAGCAGGTAACTGAGGCTAGCTTTGAACTCACTCTCCCTGGCTTCAGGCTCAGTTCTCAGTCCATGTCACCAACTAGCTGCCCCTAAAGAAGGTCAAAAAGCTCACTTTTGCCTCTATTTAGCAAACTCCTTTGTTTGACCTTTAAAGAACTCATAATTTGACTCTAGTTTACCTGTTCCTACTGAATATTACTCTCTTTACCAATAACATTCCAATCAAACTATCCTAGTTACTATTCCCTGAACATAGTACTTCCTCTCCCTGATGGCATCTTCAAGGAGGTTTACTCATATCTAGATTGTACTCTCTCCTCATTTTTATTTTGAATTCTTAGCTTTCATCAAAATTCAACTCAAAGGCTGTCTCCCACAACCCATTTCTACTAACCCCCCCCCCCCCAAGAAGTTATCTTGATTCAGGATAGTCTCTATTTTGCATGTGCTTTTCTATGATATTCTTCCCCAGTAGGATGAACATAAGTTCCTTTAGACAAAGCTTTTGATTTTTATCTTTGTTCTCCCAGTGCTTAAAACTAATTGTGCAAACCACATCCTTTTCAAATGATTGACCTTTCTGGTATGACTTTGAAGTTAAATAACTTAGGCTTAGATCTTAAATTTTCTACTTCTTTCTCTATGATTGTGGACAAACAGGTAGTAGGGGTGGCATTCTAAGACAAAGTAAATGGTATACACAAAGGCACAGAATTCAGAAATGGTTGAAAGTTCCATTTAGCTTCAGAGAGGAAAAACTAAGAGGAATAAATGGGGGGCGGGAGGGAAGACTAGAAGTACAAGTTATAACCAGACTAAAGAGAGTCCTGAATGCTAAAGTGGGAAGGATTTTCAGTATGCAATAGGAAGATATTGAAGAGGATTTGGCAAGAGAATGATGCTTGACCGAATAGCAGGATTGTGGGACAGATTTGTTTGTCTGTTTGTTTGTTTGTTTTTTTGTTTTTAGAGTTGGGAGAAATCTAGTTCCTACTGTAGTCAGTAGGGAAAGATCCAGAAGGTAATGATTACAAAGAGAAATCGGTCAATGGGGCAATACAATTTTTTTTGGAGGGGTGGAAAGTCTAGAATTAGATCATTAAAGAGATAGTCAACATTAGATAAGGAACAATTGTTGAGGAGGAGCCAGAATGGTTCATTTAAAAACAGGTCCTGCTAGGAAAACCTCATTTCCTTTTTTTTGACATGATGGCTAAACTAGTAGATGAGGAAGATGCTGTAGATATGCTTTGCTTAGATTTCAGAAAACTTTTGTGAAAATACATACTATTTATTCTCTTGAGGAAGATGGAGAGATATAGATTATAAATGGATTGAAAACTAGTTGACTAGTTGTTGTTCAGTCATTTTCAGTTGTATTAGATGCTTCGTGACCCCATTTGTCATTTTTTCCTCCAGTTAATATTATAGATAAGGAAACTGAGGCAAATAGAACTAAGTGTCATATAACTAATAAGTATCTGAAGCCAGATTTGAACTCAGCCCTTGTTCTCCATTTACTTTGCCACCTACCTGCCTTTAAATAACTGCTACCAGGATTTAAGTAAAGTGCAGAAATTACAAAAATAATTCTGGAATTTAAAAACTGTTACATATATGTTTGTATAGAGTTCTTATAAAAGAGACAATAAATTATTCTGCAAATACCAAGAAAAGAAAAATTGTTTCTAACTGGATGATTCTAACTTCTAGCAAGGAAGGCTTCTTGAAAAAAAGCCAATCCACTTTGAGATGAAGTACATTTTAAAATGATCTTAAGTATTTTCACTTGTAGCTCCTAATCAAGAATAAGCCTTGATTATTTTTCTGCAGTTGGTTAGACAACCCATGGAGTTAGCCCATCAGTACACATATCTAGGGAAGACACTGCTAATAGACAATGAGCTGTGTCCAGGATAGAACATGATGAGGAGAATAAGTTAAATTTCATTTGAAAAAAATTTTGTAATTATTTTAGTTATTGCTAGATTCTTCCTGTAACTAAAATATTTCTTCTTAATACAAAAGACATGTGGTTATAATAGGTTGTAAATAGGTTACAATCTATAACAATGAAGAATTGCATGTTAAAGGATGAATAAAAAACACTATAAGATAACAATGAAAAGACTTGACCCTATAAAGAAAGATGTTATTCACCACCAGAAAAAGAGATGGCAAATGAAAATATGCATATTATGGTTTAATGTATGTGTGTATATTTCTGTGTGTATGTTTATAGTTGTCTATGTGTGAGTATATACATATATGTGTGTGTTTTTAATTGTAGCTTTCTTTCAGACTGGAGATAGGAGTGGGAAAAAAATAAAGTAAAAAGTACACAGAAGAGAACATAAGAAAACCTAGAAAGAAGGAAAGAAAAGCTGGTAGTTTTGAAAACTATGTGTAATATTTATCACATAGGTTTTCTTGAAATGGAAATTTATTGTTTTATATTGAAACCTTTCTTATGTTCTGTTGCATTTCTTTTTCTTTTCTTATTTTGTATTTAAGTTTAAAATGAACACATTTTTTAAAAAAAAAATTGTAAGGTATAATTGAATCAAAAAGGAAGTGAACCAATTACAAAATGAGAGCAAACAATAATAGATAGCCCACATGCTGCATTGATACTCACATAATATTAAGTAACCTAAAGGAAGGCCCCAAAATATTATGTAATTGCCCTATGGATGATTTATGTGAAAAAATGCAAAAGAATATTATGATCTTGAGGACTGGAAGAACTACCAACACTGATGAGAAATTTTAGAACTAGTGAAAAATTAACATAGATTTTCTTCTATGTACCCTTTTATAAATACTCCCACTCAGGATGGGATCTTCAATATACATCTTCTTTATTATCTTTATTTTGTCCTCATAAAAATTCTCTTTGGGTACTACTTTGTGTTGTGAAATTGACTCTGGATTCTTAAGGGACTGCCAGTAGGGTTAAAATCAGGCAGGTCCTATAAGACTAGAAAGTCTCCAAATTTGGTATGATCATCCCATGACTGATCTAATCAAGTCTGGAGAAACTCATTATCAGAATTACCATTGAGTGGGGGTGGGGTGGGGAAGGACATAGACACATCTACAAGATACTAAGCTATGAAATGGTTGTCATCCAAACCAGTGAAAGTAGTGTTCTCAGTGATATAATCATAGATACTTAAGAGACAAAAGTAAAGACTGGATTTCTTATTTCAGTGGCATAGTGAACACCTGGGAGATTGAAACTTTCCCTACTGATACAGGTTAGCACTTCCTCTCCAATTTATATCTTTAGAAGATTGCTAAGAGCACAGAGAAGTTTTGTGACTTACCTAGAGTCACTCGGAGACAGAACTTATTCATACAAATGATAATGATAGCTAATATTAATGTTTGTAAAGCACTCTATGAATATTATCTCTTTTGATCTTCACAATAACCTTGGGAGGTAAGTGCTATTATTATCTCCAATTTTGAGAAACTGAGGCAGAGATAAGTTAAGTGGCTTGCTTGGGATCACATAGCTAGTAGGTATCTAACATGGTATCTGAACTCAGATCTTCCCAACTCCAGGTTCAACATTTTATCCACCTGTCTCCTAGCTTTAAGGTCAGTCTTATAACCACTCTGTCACTCTGCCCTAAAGTGCTGAAGTATTACCACTTTGTCATGTTTCTCCTTCATTTTCAAATGCACCACCTCCCTGCCCTTCATTTTCAAGGAAGGCAATGACATCAGGGAGGTGGCACCATGCCAAGCAAGAGAATTGGTTTTGAGTGAGGGAGTCTGTGCTAAGTCACTAGCCTCACTTTCTCAGAGCCATCTGGGTCCACTGACCAGATATGAACTAGGACAACTGGAGTTGGCACTGGATGCAAGGTAATCAGTGTTAAGAAACTTGTTCAAGGTCAGACAGCTAGTTAAGTATCAAGTGTCTGAGGCTGGATTTGAACTCTGGTCCTCCTAATTCCAAGGCCAGTGCTCTATCTCTATGCCATCCAACTGCCCAACACTTTGTTACCTTACTGCACAAGTTTATGTGTCTTCTTTATGTTAGTATAACATGATGAAGCCTGATGAAGTGCAGAAATCCATAAATTAATATCATCCATGTTCTATTGTATTTTTATTGAATTTTAAAAAACATTTCTCAATTATATTTTCCACCTGGCTTTTCCTGTGTTTGTCACTTTGACATAGAGGATAAAATGCTGGTCTCAAAGTCTAGAAGAAATGAGTTTAACTCCTGCCTTAGACACATATTGGTTATGTTGTTGTTTGGGGTAGCTAGGTGGCACAGTGGATAGAGCTGAAAGAGTAAAATCAAAGATATGGAATTAAAAATTAAATTGTTTCAAATAATAATTTATATTTTTCTTTAGCATCAGAAAAATATGTCCTTCGACTGCTTTTTAAAAAATTTTTGAAATCTGTTTGTGTGAGCAAAAGGTAAAAGGAACTCCTAGATGCTTTTAAAAGAGTACCCATTAGTGTATCAGTGGGATATGTGCATTAATGAGAAAAGGTAGCAAGTATGAAAAATCAAGTTCTTTCTTTTTTTTTCCCCTGTGAAAAGTGATGTTAATTTCCCTGTGCAACTAAATTGCTCTCAAGACCAGTTGTTTCCAAGGACATTAAAATGCTTCTTCTACAATTAGGAGTAATCCCTAAAGTTAATCCTGAAAATAAGAGCTTGGCTTATTTGCATGTACAATGGCAATTATGCTTTACTGTGCTTCTGAGATATACTTTAAAAAAAGTTATCCTGTATGTCAATTTTCAATATGAATAAAATTTTCATTTTACCTGAGTTTCACCAGAAAATAGGCATTAATGTCTAGCAAATGGTCCTAGGATATACTTTATTATATTGAATAGGGAGCAATGACTTCCAGAGCTTCTTACAATGCCCTCTCTGCAATGCTTTGGATGAAATGCACACTAAAGGACCAACTTAGTTCTGTGCCATCCTTCCTTTAGTCAATCTCAAGGGTGAGACTAGGAAAGGAAATCATTTTGCATGTTCATAGCAGTCAGCTGTGCCTGACATCTTTCTGCTATGGTAACTTCTTTTTGGTTTCTGTTGTTGCTAAACAGTTCTACATCTGAAAACTTGAAAATGGCATTCTGAACAACAAAATAATTGACTTATTTGTTACCCCTTGTGTTTAATGCTACACAGCACTTGGAAGAGACCAACAATACTATATTGTTTGACTCTGAGTAAGAGTCAGTCATATTTAGGGGGCGGCTAGGTGGATTGAGCACCAGCCCTGGAGTCAGGAGTACCTGAGTTCAAATGTGACCTCAGACACTTAATAATTACCTGTGTGGCCTTGGGCAAGTCACTTAACCCCATTGTCTTGCAAAAACTTAAAAAAAGAGAGAGAGTCAGATTTAGAGATATAGATCTTAGAGACTCTCTTTTTTTTTCTTAGGTTTTTGCAAGGCAAATGGGGTTAAGTGGCTTGCCCAAGGCTACACAGCTAGGTAATTATTAAGTGTCTGAGAATAGATTTGAACCCAGGTACTCCTGACTCCAGGGCTGATGCTTTATCCACTATGCTACCTAGCATAGACTCTTGAATTTTACCCTGTTCTGTCATTTCAATGTTAAAGAAACTGGATTTAAAGAAGACTGAGGACCTTCAACTTCAAAGTGTCTGGGACAGGATTTCAAGTCAGATTTTCTTGACTCTAAACATATATACATACACATATATATCCTATACCTTTAACTTCTCTTTCTAACCTCTGCCAATGTCTCTGTCCCCACTTGGGGCTCGCACATTGCCTTGGTTGCCTCTTTGTCAAGAGTATAGGGCCTGCAGAGCTGAACAGAAGGTTTGATCTTCAAATACAGGACTCAGGTGAAGCATAGAGAGTGGAGGAGAAAGGGGAAAATATGAGGGACTTAATGATGATGAACTACATGTATTCCTGCATAGAAAAATGACACTGATAATACTCATATGAACCTTCTCAGTTAACAGAGCAGGTAGAAGGAGCTTTTATAGATGAAGCACAGGATAAAGCTGAATTTGAAGATAAAATATGGTGTAAAATGGAGTCAATAGACAAAAGGGAAATGTAATGGGAGAAAGAAAAAGGAGAGGGGGAATAGGCCAAGATATTTCATATAAGATTTTTCTTTATTACAATGAGCTATTGCAATGATATGGAAGGGGGGGGAAGGCAAGGGGGAATGACGGAATCTTCGCTCTCATCAGAAGTGGCTAGGAGAGGAAACAGCATATATACTCAATGGGGTATAGACATCTGGAGTAAGTAGGAGGTGGGGGCGACAGGGGGAAGGGGTGGGGATGTGAATGAAGGAGGAGAGGATGGACCATGGGGGGACAGTGGTCAGATATAACACTTTTTCTTTTTTACTTCTTGCAAGGGGCTGGGATTGGATGTCCTGTCCGGGACCATAGGGCCAGGTGGATGCTGGGCCTAAGGGGTGGTATGGGGGCTCAGGGTCTCTTGGCCCCAGAGCCAGGGATCTGTCTGCTGCACCACTCAGATAACCCTACAGCAGAGTCAGTGAAAGGAGAGAGAAAATATAGTACATGGTAGTGGAGAAATACGAAAGGAGGGAGTTGTGATCAGCAATGGCAACGGTGGAAAAATATAGAAGTGACTTTTGTGATGGACTTATCATAAAGAATGTGATCTACCCATGACAGAGTTGGTAGTGATGGAACACAGACTGAAGCACATTTTTTATTATTATTATTTTTGGGGGGTGGGTACAGGGCAAAAGGGGCCAGGTAGCCTGCCTGGGGCTACATAGCAGGGTGAATATTGGGTGTCTGAAGCTGGATTCGGACCCAGGTGCTCCTGGCTCAAGGGCCAGTGCGCTGTCCACCACCCAGCCACCCCTACTATTATTACCATTTTATTTTATTTTATTTTATTTTAGGTCTTTTCTTTCCTTTTTTTTTTTTGGTTTATACAGGGCAGTGGGGTTGGGGTGGCTTGCATGTCACACAGCTGGGTGATTGTTGGGTGTACGGGGCCGGATATGGGCTTGGGTGCTCCTGGCTTCAGGGCTGGTGCTCTGTCTCCTGCTCCACCTGGCCATACCTACAATTATTACTGTTTCTTTTTTATTTTAATTTTTTTCCTCTCCCCTTTATTGCTCAAGTGAGTCTATATTTTGGGGGGTGAGGGGGTATTTTGTTTACTCTTAAACAGGAATATTTTATTAATGTATAAAAAAATTGTACAAAATGAGAATAAATAAATAAATATTAAAGAAAAAGAAAAAAAGGAGTATAGGGCCTGATCAACTCCTTCACTCAGTGGTGTTTAGGGCAATATCAGCCTTCCAGAAGAGAAGGATCACACTAGGACCATTAGACATCCCAACTATAAGTGACAGGATTACAGAAAGAAAGGGAGAAACCTTCAAGTTTGTCTAATTATTCACCACAATATTTTTTTTAAAGTTTCTTATATGTTCTATAATTATTGCTTACTGTTGTTGAGTAGTTCAGTCATGTTCAACTCTATGCAAATACATGCAGTTTGTCTGTGGGGTTTTCTTGGCAAATATGTCCATCTCTATGTGAAAACATGAAGTTTGTGGAGTTTTCTTGGCAATGATGTTGAAGTGGTTTGTCATTTCCTTCTCCAATGTGTCTTCATTTTACAGATGAGGAACTGAGGTATGTACCCAGGTTTCAGAGCTAATAGGTGACTGAGGTCAGATTTGAACTAAGGAAAATGAGTCTTCTTGACTCCAGACCCAGTATTTTTATAGCTGCCCTGATAAATGCTTTAGAGAGGTCAAGAGTTCAGAGAGACTTGAAAGATTTAAGGAAAAATAGTTCTTGAGAGATCAGAAAAGTCATCTGAGCTTGAGCTTGAAGGAAAAGAAGAATTTCATTAGGTAGAGATATTTGGCAAGGGAATAGCAGGAAGGAGAGACCTTAGCCTGGGATATCAGATCACAGAATAATAGTAAGTGGTTTAATTTGTTTGCATATAGAATAAGGGAAGGAGTCCTGTATGGACCAGAAGTGTGTGTTCAAGGTGGGAATACTGTGCACAGTATTCTATTCTGCTACTAAAAGATGCCAGTGTAAGAGTGAAATGGGAATCAAAAGATCTGAGTTGAAATCCTTACTAGATAGTTTATGCTAGTTTCTTATCTATATCACAGAAATAATAACAAGACCTTCCCCACAGAGTTGTGAAGATCAAAGCACTTTTCAAACTTTATGGAACTATATAAATATTAACACATACTTATGATATATTCATATTTATGGAACTAGGAAAGAGCAATACAGAACAAGAATATGGCATTGACTCTAGAACCAAATTTGGTTCTGGGGACAAGGGTCAAAAAGTAGAAAAAGACTAACAAATAATATTTAAAAAACAATTATATGAATATGCTTTATTTAATACCTCTGTCTACCCTTATATACCTGAAGGACAGCCTTGTGACACTAGTTAATGGGTAAGCAGAAGGAGACATGACGTTTGATTGACTGGTCTGAGCTGCAAAGGGAAAAGAGACAACTTGAGACTGTTGGAGAACTTCAAAGAGAACAGAAGAGGCAACCTTGGATTTTTGAATGAGGAGACAGGAGGTCTCACAGTAGTCAGGAAGACATGCAAGTTGTCCCACACATATCCCAGATTTCCAGTGCTGGTAACACTAAGGACTCTTAAGGACAGCTCCCTTTGAGTGAGATTAATCTCTCTTTGATAGAACAGAGGCATTTTATCTTGTTCCCACATAGTCATTTGTTTTATTCTATTGTCTACTCTAATCCAAATAATTTCCCTAGCTTCTACTCATTGATTACTTTAATAAAGTGCCACCATTGGGTGGCACTGGCCCTGGAGTCAGGAGGACCTGAGTTCAAATTCAACCTCAAACATTTAATAATTGCTTAACTGTGTGACCTTGGACAAGTCACTTAACCCCATTTTTTAATTCAAGATTAGGTGAGAGGGAACTACCCTGGTAAGGAAAGAAAATCACCAGTCAAAACCCTTTTCTTGCCCCCCCCCCATTGGAAATCATATTTCTACCTGGTCACTAAAGGGAACTACGATGGCACAGTGGGCTGAGAGTTGGGAGATACTCTTGAAAAGGGGAATCAGACATATTCTCATTTATACTGGGAGAGAAGAAGGAAGAAGAAAGAAAAAATGAACTCAGATAATAATTGTCTGGATTTCAGAAGTTGGAGCCACCAAGGAACAGTTAGAAGGAAAAGAACTAATAATTAAGTTTTATAACTTGCTTGCTAAGAAGCTTTTGGATACCAAAGAAGACCCCAGGTGTTGGTAATAAATGATTAACTCTCTGGGCCATATCCTTACATAAAAGGTAAAAAGGTAAGGATGACCCTAAACAGTGGGCACTGAAAATGGGCAACAAGAAGACAAAAGGTCTTGGGCAAAAGCAGAAGTAGGGACTGCAGAGCCAATAATTAAGTCATAGCTACAATGCCCAGATCTAACAAGGATCCAGGAACGACATTCAGATCAGATCTGAATGTTGGGGATGGGGTTCATTTATTGGGACCTCTCCCAATTTGACCTGCAATAGTCACACAATAAAGATAAAAAGGGGGACGCTAGGTGGTGCAGTGGATAGAGCACCAGCCCTGGAGTCAGGAGTACCTGAGTTCAAATTCCGCCTCAGACACTTAATAATTAACTAGTTGTGTGGCCTTGGGCAAGCCACTTAACCCCATTGCCTTGCAAAAACAAAACAAAAAACAAAAAACAAAGCCTAAAAAAAAATAAATAAAAAGGCCAAAAAGGACACAAAAAGGTCAGCTAAGAAAAACTGAATCTCACTGCTCAAAAGAGAAACATAGCATAAAAGGTGACACCAGTTAAGAACATCAACTAACTTAAAGGATTGTGTGAGCAATAAGATGTAGGATTAGACATCTATCTGATTGCTACAACTTTTCATACAGAAATTATGCACTAAAGTAAACACAACTCTAGCTGTTTAGAACACTCAGCATCTGAAAAGAAGGTTAAAAAATAAACAATATACTATGAGCATACTATGAGTTCACTCAACAGTCCTCCCTCACTTTTTTTACTACTAACAATGATATTACATTAGTAGACCCAAGGACACCACATAGGCTTCTCACAAAACTCATGCCACAATTCAGACCTTCTTCCATCTTTTCAGTAGAAACATCTTTTTGCAGAAACTTCTACCACAACCCTGCAGAAACAAAAACTTGCTGGAAGTTAAATCTCTAGTTCTAAAATGCTAGTGCCAAGGCATACAACCTTATAATACATTGGGTGTATATGTGGAAAGTACTGTGCAACAGTCCATTAAGCCTAAAGCAAAGAGCACAGAAGCCAACTGGGACCAGTTCTAACCACCTATAAGTCATTTGGAGTAATGTTTTTGCCTGGTGAGCTATGGCTTATCCAGAGTAGAAGGAGGCTGAGAGGCTTCAAGATCTAGTCCTCAAGGAAACCACTACTAGAGGTGGCAGAATATGAAAGGAGGAGAAGAAGAGTAAATGGGGGAAAATCAGGAAAAGAAAAAGAAAAACTTAAATAACCAAAGATCTAAAAAGAAGTCTTCTCAAAGACTTTCAATATAAACAAATACAGAACAGGGGAAATATTAACAAGAAATATGACTTCCAGATCTTGAAAATGAATTCAGTTATCTATGAGTAAATATTTCAATATAAAGGAAAGTACTCCAACACTTGAGGAGACAGAGGATCCTGTAGCATATGAAAACATGAAACCATAATATGTTGTTCCTAAGTAGTTCAAAAGAGAAATGAAAATTATGAGCACAGCAAAAATGATGGGTAGAGTAGAAAAAATTAAATCTGTAATGTAAAATCTTGCCAAAGAAACAAAAAAAGAGCAATAAATTAGGAATGCAAATATTTTAAAAATTAGAATAATCAAAGGAGAGAAGCAAAAGAAAATATGCTATGCAAGCAAAATATATTGGGAACCAGTATATATAGAGACAATTTAAGAATGATAGATCTTATGAAAAGGGAAACAGATTATGACTAAGGAAGAGATGGAGAACATCACTAAAAACAAACTAGGTGATTTCAATTACATTAAATTAAAAAGCTTTTGCACAGATAAAACTACTGTAACCAAGATCAAAAAGAAATGTAATAAACTGGGAAACAATCTTTACAACTAGTATGTCTGACAAAGGAATCATTTCTAAAATACACAGAGAACTGAGTCATATTAAAAAAAATTCTCCAATTGACAAATGATCAAAGGATATGCAAAGACAATTTACAGATGAGATCAAAGCCATCGATAGTCATATGAAAAATTGCTCTAAATCATTACTTATTAGAGAAATGCAAATTAAAGCTTCTCTGAGGTACCACCTCACACCTCTCAGACTGGCCAATATGACCAGAAAGGATAACAATCATTGTTGGAAGGGTTGTGGGAAATCTGGGACACTATTACTTTGTTGGTGGAGCTGTGAACTCATATAACCTTTCTGGAGAGAAATTTGGAACTATGCCCAAAGGGCAACAAAAATATTGCATAGCCTTTGATCCAGCAATACCACTACTGGGTCTATATCTTGAAGAGATGATTAAAAGGGTAAAAACATCACTTGTACAAAAATATTCATGGCAGCCCTGTTTGTAGTGGCAAAGAACTGGAAATTAAGTAAATAATGTCCTTCAATTGGGGAATGACATATATATATATATATATATATATATATATATATATATATATATATATACATATATATATATATATATATGTATATATATATATATATATATATGTCATGGAACACTATTGTTCTATTAGAAACCAGGAGGGATGGGAACTCAGGGAAGCCTGGAGGGATTTGCATGAACTGATGCTGAGTGAGATGAGCAGAACCAGAAAAACACTGTACACCCTAACAGCAACATGGGAGTGATGATCAACCTTGATAGACACGCTTACTTCATCAGTGCAACTATCAGGGACAATTTGGGGCTGTCTGCAATAGAGAATACCATCTGTATCCAGATAAAGAACTATGGAGTTTGAACAAAGTTCAAGGACTATTCCCTTTAATTTAGGAAAAAACTGATATCTTATTGTCTGATCTTGTTATCTCTTATACTTTATGTTTCTTCCTTAAGGATATGATTTCTCTCTCATCACACTCAATTTGGATCAATCAATGTACAACATGGAAACAGTATAAAGACTGACAAATTGTTTTCTGTGGTGGGGGAGGGAAGTAAGATTGGGGGAAAATTGTGAAACTCAAAATAAATAAAATCTTTAATTTAAAAAAAAGAATGATAGATCTTCTAGAACAGGACAGAAAAATATCAGTATAATGCAGGGGAAAAAAATAAATGAGAACTACAAACTTCTGAACATAGAATATTAAATGTCAATGGAAAGACTTAACAGGTCATCTCCAGAGGAAAATAAGCTCACAAAAAAAGCTAGGCTACAACTACCAAGATACATGGTGGTCAAAGCTAACAATTCAATTCAGAAACAAGTTCTGTGAGTCATTAGGACAAAAACCTTCAAAAACAAAGAAAAGGAAAGTTGAAGATCTCAAAACTATTCTGCAACTGCAAGAATATCTAGGAAGAAATAGAATGTGTTTTAAAGAACAGTGGAACTCAGGAAGAAGCCCAGGGTGAATTACCATAATTTTAACAATATATATGAAATTAAAGTGAATGTTGAATAACAAAGAGACACTGGAAACGTTTAGAAAGAAAACTGGAACTGAAGAGATTTATTTGTTTCTGTAACAATCAAAATAAACCAAAATGCAAGAATCAATAAAATGCAACAGCTAAGAACAGTAAAAAAATAACAGCAGAAAATCCAGTAAAAAAAAAAAATAAACAAACAAAGCCCTCTTTCTACATGTATACAAGAAGACAAATTAATTTGGGAGTCTGATGAACCTAATAGTGAAAAGGTAGACATAGGACACTATGGACAAAACCTTGTGAGACCTTGCCTACAGGCAAATCAATATTTTTTTGTGAGTCTGCATTACAACATGTGGTAGTTCATAAATGGAAGGAGGAGAGCAAGAGAATAAGGAAAAAGTGTGATGTGCTAGAGTTCAATCAAGGGCTTGTAATGAGAAGGTGATCCCTGTGGTCTCAGGGAGAAAAAAAGAGAAGAGTATACAGGTGAATAGCTGGGGAGAACGAAGGAGGGAAAGGGATGGAGGTCTTTCTTTGATGATGGGAGAAAGTTCCATTGATGAATGTTTCCATGGATGAAGAGATGTGCACAGTTTGCCTATTGGGCATATTTCCAAATTGCTCTCTAGAAAGGTTGAATCAGTTCATGACTCCTCCAACATGTCTTAGTAGGGGCAGATAAGTGGTGCAATGCATTGGCCCCAGAGTCAGAAGGACCTGAGTTCAAATCCAGATTTAGACACTAGCTGTATAACCTTGTGCAAATCATTTACCCCTGATTGCATAGCCCCCCAAAATAAATAATAACAAAACAAAACAACAAAAAATCCCCATCATATTAGTGGCCCAATTTCCTCACATCTTTTCCAGTATTTATCATTTTCCTTTTTTGTCATATTAGTCAATCTGATAGATATGAGGTGGTAGCACCTCATATCTCTAATCAAAAATAATGTAGAGCACTTCATATAGCTATAGATTTCTTTCTCTGAAAATTGACTATTCACATTCTCTATTTACCAATTGAAGAATAGGCTTATATTCTTATAAATTTGACTCTGTTCTCTATATATTTGAGAAATGAGACTTTAGTCAGAGATACTTAGTGTAAAAATTGTTTCCCAACTTTCTACTTTCCATCTAATCTTGGTTGTATTGGTTTTATTGATGTAAAGGTTTTTTTTTTTTTAATTTAGTGTAAATAAAATTATCTATTTTAGATTTCATAATTCTATCTTTTGTTTGGTATTGATATATTTACAATTACTATGTTTTGTATTGATATTACTTGTCTATGGTACCTTTTATCAAGATGTAGTTTCCTTCCTTATCCTTTTAATTAGGTCTATTTTTGTAGAACTTTGTCTGAGATAAGGATTGATACCCCTGTTTTGTTTCCTTCTGCTGAAGCAGAGAACTAAAATGTTATTTTACCCTTTCTTTTTGCTGGTTCTACTATACCAGGATTTTGGGGGCGTGTGATTTTTATGGTTGTTTGGAATAGAATGTGGCAGAATTATGAGATTTAATGCTTATTTCACCACTTTGACTCCCAGAAGTTTTCTTCATTACCTTTTTCAATTTATTCTCTTTGAAGTATTTCTTTTATTCTTCCAGGAAATAATGGATTTCCCCCCCTAATAATATGAAGAGTAAAGGAGCATTCCTCTAGCACTTTCACTTTTTCCTCTGTTAGGGAACCAAATATGTTTATTGTGCGCACACTTAATTGTCACTGACAGAAACAAAAACATTGCATACGCTAGATCACTGCAACATTCCCCTTCTTTTCCACACATCATAGAATTAAAGACCTCTGTCCCCTGTCATTCTTAATAGTAGTTTTTATAGTAAATTATAGTAAAGATTTAGTTGGCAGGAGGGGGTTCTAAGAGAAACTTTGTTTACCTAAAGGGGGCATTCTGATTTTTCTCCCTAGGAGATATTAGTTTGCTCAGCTGTCTTTGTTCAGTGATTATAATTCTAACCAAAGTTCTAATGTAAATAGAAGCTGCCTTCAGTTCTCAAAAATGGTCCTAAGAATAAATCTAGCAAACAGCTTCTTGCCTCTTTGTACTCCTTTTCTTTGCTTTCTACCTATTAGACTTCAGTCTCTGGTCTTGTTATATTGTCAGATATCCTCTGACCCATCTCTTCTCTTCTTCCTTCACTTACTTTTCCCTTCTCCTTTTCCTTTATTTTTTTCTGGTTGCTTTAACTTTTTATACTCCCCTATTTTAACTGAGGATTGGTTGACAATCAACTGAGCAATAATGGAACACAGAAGAGGTACTTGAAAGAAGGAAATGCATAAGGGATAAAAGGAAGAATCACAGGGAAAGAGTGATAGGACTTGGATTCAAATCTTGCTTCTGGTACTTACTACCATTTATGATCTTGGACAAGTTGCTTAAACTTTCTGAGTCACAGCTTCCTCTTTTGTAAAAAATGAGTGAGTTGCAAATAGAGGCCACAAGCTGTCCTTTCCAACTTTAGATCATAAATGTATTGTTAATAAAAATGTTGAAAAGGGAAGTGAATTAGCAGGGGAATTTGTAATTAGGCTAATGAAATTAGAGATATGTTTTATGTGTGTCTGTGTGTGGTTTTTTTTGCTCATTGGGGGGCTAATGAGCACATCTTTAAAATATTTGCTATATGAAAAATAAAATAAATGCATGTGTCATTTTGGCATGTGTCATTTGGCTTGGTCACATTGGAGTGGACCCAGGGCTAAGCTCTTTATTAAACAATTCCCTTAGTAGTACCATAAACTGAGATGGAGCTGAGAAAGGAGACACACTGATAGAGCCCTGGGCTACATAAGTCAAGTAAAATAGACCAAACCATAGCTTTATATATAATATTATAAGATATATTCCATTATGGGGACTCAATCCTTAGTGAATTCTCAACATCTTATCACAAAATAAGACATAAGTAATTTATCTTGAGCAATCTACTCACTTAGAAAATAGTGGTATTATCACCATTATTCATTACTGGCATATTTTAGGATGCAGTATTACATGTATTCAAAAATCTCCCTTTGAAATGTAAGCACTCAAAGTTTATATGTTTATATATAAAATACATATTTATGTGTGTATGTAGTCATCTATTCAAAGACATGTCTTCCTTGTAAAGAGACTTTTTAAACTGCTTATCTAGAACCTCCTTTCTATTTCATATTAACTTTTCCCCTCTTGTATTAAGTTTTGATGTCATTACCTACTCTCAGAATCTTTGCTATTGGCTCCTAGTAGAATATCACATTCTCAATGAGGTCAAAGACAATATACACTAATATTAAAAAAAAAATAGTACCACTTGATCAAATGACTTTGAGTCAGAAACAATGAATAAAATTGTGGATTCTGGGAATCCTATCATTAAACATTTTATAGATAGTTAAATGGCATATTCAGGTGAGATAAAAAGAATTTCCCTTAATGACCTTGAAGCTGCCTCCTGCCACCACTACCATTTCTATTTATGCAGGAAGTCATTTCACATGGATTAAAAACCCAGTGTTTTTGAGTGATGTGCCTGCTTTAAGTGGGAAACCAAAACAACAAAGCCTCAATTTAAAGAAAACTGATTTTTACAGCATGTAGAGCAGTGTCAGATGCCAAGGAAGACAAAGGTGAAAAAGCACAGCCCTGGCTCTCCATTAAATGAACCATCCTTGGAGTTGTGAACTGATCCAACCTTTCTGGAGAGCAATTTGGAATCATGCACAAAGGGCAATAGAAATGTGCATTCCCATCATGAAAAAGGATAAAAACCCTACATGTACAAAAATACTTTTAGCAGCTCTCTTTGTAGTGGCAAAGAATTGGAAATCAAGGAGATGTCCATCAATTGAGAAATGGCTGAACAAATTGTGGTGTGTATATATATATATATATATATATATATATATATATATATGATGTATTGTTCCATAAGAAATCACGGGGGACAGGATTTCAGAAAAACCTGGAAAGACTTGTATGAACTGATGTGGAGCAAGATGAGCAGAACCAGAGTAACACCCTTAACAGCAACATGGGGAGTGATGATCCAATTTTATGGATTGCTCACTTCACCAGTGCAATAATCAGGTGCAATTTTAGGGGATCTATGATGGAGAATACCATCTGTATCCAGAGAAGGAACCATGGAGTTTAAATGAAGACCAAAGATTATTATCTTCAATTTTTAAAAAGTTGTCATATGTATTACATAATTTTGCTAACTCTGATATTATCTTTCTTCCTCAAGGATATATTTTTTGCTCTCAACACAGTCAATTTTGATCTATGCATATCATGGACACAAATGTCAAGACTAGATGAACCACCTTTACTTCTCTTTGTTTCAGCATCACTTAGCACTATTCCTAGCATAGAGCAGGTGTTAAATAAATGCTCATTGACCCAGACAATCTTATGAAGCAAACATGACAGGAATGCATAAAGATCTTTAATTATTCATGATGTATATGAGATGCTAACAATATTCTATGTAAACACTATTTCCAACTGGGAGATTTCCTCTTTTGTTGTTAGAGTCATTTCAGTCATGTTCAATTCTTTCTGATCCCTTTGGGTTTTCCAGGCAGAGATGCTGCCTTTTCCTTCTACAATTCATTTTACAGATGAGGAAACTGAGACCAACAGGGTGAAGTGACTTGCCTACACCTAGTGTCTGAGGCAATATTTGAACTCACGTCTTCCTGTCTGCAGGTCAGGTGCTCTGTCCACTGTATCATCCAACTGCCCTGGAGTTCACCTTACAATCCAGTCAAACTGACCTAATTTTTGTTTCCTAAACTTGTCCCAATCTTGAGTCTTTGCATAGGCTATCCACCTGGGAATGAACTCATTCCTTCTTTATCTCCAGCATCTAGGGTACTCAGCTTCATTCAAGGCTCAGTTCAATGCCCCTTCCTAGAGAATGCTTTTTCAGATCCTCTCAGTTATTAGTGTTCTCTTCCTCTTCAAATGATATTATTAATGTAATCAATAATTTTATTTATATTTTGTTAATTTTTATCATTTAAAACATTTTTACTAATTGGACCATTTTTATAATAATAGAAATGAGTCTAATGATTTCACACTCAACTCTAAATTTCAGCCTCGTGATGTTCTCTTCAAGAATAAAGAATGAATGAGACATCAAGCATATAATTGGTATATCCCCCAGTATAACATAAACTCTGCAAGGGATGGTACTGCTTTTGATTTCATCTTTGTATTACCAGAACCTAGCACAGTATTTTACCCATCAGTAGATAAAAACTCACTCAAAAACTTATTGAAGGAGGGGGCGGCTAGGTGGCATAGTGGATAAAGCACCTTGGAGTCAGGAGTACCTGGGATCAAATCCAGTCTCAGACACTTAATAATTACCTAGCTGTGTGGCCTTGGGCAAGCCACTTAACCTCATCTGCCTTGCAAAAAAAAAAAAAAAAACCTAAAACCTAAAAGAAAAACTTATTGAAGGAGGTAGCATTCAAAGAATTCTAAAGAATAGGCAATATTTCAAAAGTTGGAGATGCAGTGGAAGGCATTCCAGATAGAAGGAATTATAAGCAAAAGACAGTGGGGAGGAAAGAGAGAGAACCCAAGTACATGTAAGGAATCATGTGAAAGTTGGGAGGGTGGAGTGTAACCAACCTAAGACCAATTATTAATTAAATGCCTACTATGGAAAAACTGTCACATTCAAAACCTTACAAAAAATGATAGGTAGAAACTATTATTGTATTTAATTTGAAAATAAAATATTTATAAGATAAAAAATTAGGTATTATGTGCTAGGCACTATACTAAGAGCTTTAATTTTAAAGGGCCTTGAATTTTAGGATAAGGAATGTGGATTATTCAATCATGGGATTAGGGCAAAAACCCTCTTTAGCAATACTGTAGTATGCTCTTCCTTTCTTCCTTTTCTTGTTTGTTAATTCACTTATTCATTTATTCATTGCAGATGAGGAAACTGAACTCTAAAATGGTGCAATGATTACTCAGTTTCACACAGTAAATAGTAAACCTAGATTCTTACTGAATTTAATCATAAGACTCAATTCAGTGCCTTTTCCACTAGAGATATATATTTGGACTTGGTTCTTTAGTCAACAGGGATTGACTATCAGATTTTGAGTATGTCATGATGAGACCAGATCATTAGGAAGCTCACTTTGACAGCTACATCAAATGTAGTTTGCAGAAGAGAGAGAATGGAGTCAGGAAAGTCATTACAATAGTCTAGACAAGAGGAGATAAAGCCCTGAGATAGGGTGGCTGCAGCAGGAGTAAAAAGGGAGAAATTGGTGCAAAAGATATTTTGCAGACATAAAGAACAAGGACTTAGTAACTGTTTAGATAAGTGGGTTAAGGGAACAGGAAAAGACAAATGTAACTCCAGTTATCTGTTAATGTTACTAATTTGCATTTCATATCAGTGTTGTAAGGTAAATGTCCATTATTCTCTTCATTGATGAGCACTGAGGTCTAGTGAAGTAAATCAACAATTTATTAAGCACTAAGGAAAGGGTACTTGGGGGGGGGGGGAGGGTACAATGAGAGGCAAAAACCAGTCCCTGCTCTCAAGGAGTTCACATTTTTATAGGGAAGACAACATGCAACACAAAGTACAAACAAGTTATACATATGATACTTTTGAAATAATCAGCATAGAAAATACCTTTTAGGGAAAATGGAAACGGCTTTTCATAAATGGAATTTAGCTAAAATTTGAAGGAAGCCAAAAGATAGAGATAAGAGAAAAGTGAATGATTTTAAATAATGGGAAACAAAGAGATTTTAAGGCAAATATTGTTCAGCATCATTTTTTTAATCAACCCATATGGAATGTAACCATTAATCAATCACTTTTTAATATGCCCATCCATAAAGGGGCTCGGGGGTACAAAGGGAAGAATTCCTGGTAGTAATCATGCCTTTCTGATGTAAAAGACATTCCATGAACTCTTAGATTTTCTATTTTGCTCTTCAGATATAGCTATCAGTACCCTTACCACCCACAACCTTAAAAAAATATTTTTGAACATCTGAGGAGAAGCTTCTTTCTAGCAATAATTCTCAATTTGTATAACATGAGTCATCTCATTAAGTATGGAGGGAAATGATAATTACCCAGAAAAACTGCAAGGCATTTTATTTTCTCCCTCCCCTCCTCACCCATTTGAAAACTGATGAGATCCAAAGGGGAAAAAAATTCCTTAAGGAAGAAATTGAAGAATACAGATATTTCAAAGAGAATATATAATAACTCACATTTACATTACAAAGTGTTTGCCTCACAACTCCCAGGTGAAGGGGAGAGGGAGAGGGAGGGGGAGGGGAAGAGAGAAGTGGAGGGAGGAAGGGGGAGGGGGAGGGAGAGGGAGAGGGAGAGGGAGAGGGAGAGAATATGAGAATGAATTTGATAAGCATTTACTATGTATAAGTCATTGTAGTAAAGGTGGAATACAAATACAAGCAAAAAGTCTCTCCCAACCCTCAAGGAGATTAATGAAGGTAGCATTAGTACCATTAACTTCCTTTTGCAATTGAGGAAACTGAGGTTCAGTGATTTGCACTCACATACAGTTCCAGTATTTGAATCCAGTCTCCTAACTTAGAGTTCAGTGTTCTTTCAAATACACTATACCACTTTCTTTAAAAGAAAAAGACAACTAAGAAATAGTGAACTTTGGTAAGTAAAAGGGAAAAGTGCAAACTCTGTCTGGGAAATAAAAAATTAGTGACTGAGTTGCCGGACTGCCACTTTTGCTCCATAACTATTCCCCCAACTTTTCCCCTATGATTCACATGATGTTGCCATCTCATGATTCCCCAGCACTACCCCACCCAAATCCCTCTATAACAAAGAGAGGAAAATCTGTGGTAGGATAACCTTTGTAAATGTAGGAAATGTAAAAGTTCAGGGGTTAAGTAAGCTGTTCATATGAGAGTCTTAATGTCAAGTTTCAGAGTTCTGATAGTGTCCCCAGGCTACAAAACTCAGTATCTTCACTCTCCTTCCTGTGTCACCTTCTACTACACAACTGGAACTTTGTATTATTTAAGAACTTGTTCTCTAATCATCCATGCAGTATAGTTTAGCAGTTTATTAAATGATATCTTGCTCTTTAATTGTTTCAGCACTATATTGTTTCCTCAACTGGCTTATAACTTATGAAAGGTGAAGACTATTACACCTTACACTGATTTTTGTTAGTAATACTAGCACTACACTGGACATTTAATAAATTCTAATTTGGGGGTAGGAGGAGGTAATTAGAAAATGAGGAGAGGATGACACTGTGATTTCATTAGTTCATGTTGTTCCCTCTATCAATTAGACTCCCTTTACCAGTTAGAATAGTGACTGCTATGAAATGTATAATCATAGAGCATTTGATCAATTACTCAAACAATTTTTATGGATCACTAATAAAGATTTTCCCACTAAAGAGATTTTTTTCTTATCTTCCATGGCCTGCAAATAATGCTCTCTTAAAATAGTAAAGTTCAGTTTTCTATAGTTTTCATTAGACTCTTACTTTGGTTACTATTAACAAGTATTTATTAAGCACCTGTTATGTGCCAGAACTACTTAGATTCTGGAATTGCAAAGATTTTATTTTAAACTATTCTTATCCCAAGGAGTTTCTTTATACATGTAAACATGGATAAGTACATTACAAATGTATGATAAATCAACAAGTTTTTGCAACTAAAAAGACAAAAATGAAACAGGATATATAACCCTCTAAATGGAATTAGCCTTCACTTTGAATCCAGACTGGATCATTTCAAAGTAGGTCACCAAAGCTAAATCATCTCAATCATCATCAGTAATATTTATTTACTGCTTATTATATACAAGGTACTATGCCAAATACTTTATAACTTTTATCTCTTTTGATCCTCACAACCCAGGGAAGTAGGTTCTATTAGTATCCAAATTTTACAGACAAGGAAACTGAAGAAGATGGCAGTTAAGTGACTTGCCCAGGTTGACACAACTAGTCCCTGTCTGAGGCCAAATATGAACTCAGGTCTTTTGACTCCAGGTCTGGGACTCCATCTACTTCATCACCTATCTGACTCATCCTTCACAACCTCCTTGCTAACCTCCTCCCTCCATAGAACAAAGACTATATACCCTGAGGCCCCACTCTCCTGATTGATGAATAAATAGCTCTCCTTGAATTTCTATCTAGCAGCTAGAGAAGAGAGGTTTGTCAACCAGAGCCAACAACATGTCAGAGGACCCACATATATACTTGGTAATCCTGGCTCTAAAATTCAATTGAGATGTGAATAGGCACACAACTTCAAAATATGCATAAGAATTCAGTGGCTATTTCCAGTCTGGTTTCTTTAAGATGAAGAAAATCCTTTAGGTGGGCTGCTGAGCCAGAACTGAGACTGCATGGTAGAACCTGACTCTCTTTCCTTCCTTCTAGGCACAAATTATAAGGTCCACCCTCTGAGCCACAGACAACTGTCGAGCACAAGTTTCCGAGGCATACATGTCTAGGATGAGCCCCCCCCCCATCATTTCTGTCTTTTTTTCCTTTGACCTCAAAATGTCAGAAGGCCTACTAGAAGTCTAACAGGAAAGAGTAAACGCTACACCTGCTTCAGCAGCCCAGTAGTGTATTGATCCAGCCACTAAAACATGGTATCTTCAAAAAAGATTATGATGCTATTCTTTGACTATGCCACATTTCACAATCAACATGATTGGGGGGGGGGAATTCTTTGTAATAACGATTTTAAGTCTAAACCCACTATCCAATGGAGTAGAAGGGAAGAAATGCCCTTATTTGGGAGATATATCTTTACTTTGTTTTTGGTAAATCTTTTAATGAACTGTTTTGTTTTTGCTGTTGATGGATTTTATTCCTTACCACATTGTAGACATTTTATAAATTCTCATTTATTGATTGATTGATTGTTGGCATGGAAATCTATACTTGTAAGAAAACTCCTTGAGGTCAGGGACTGGTTGTTGCTGTTGTTTTAAATCTCTATATTCTCCAGACCAAAAGCACGGTGTCTGAGATATACTAGGTACTTAATAAATGTTTACTGAAGAATAAACAAAGCATCAGTTTAATACAAACTTATAGGAAATTATACTTTCAGTATAACTATACATCAGTCTAATGCAAACTTACAGGAAATTATACTTTCAGTCTAGCTATACATCAGTCTAATACAAACTTATAGGAAATTATACTTTTAAAAGAGACTGGGAGGTGGGAGTTATTTTCAGACAATGACAGATAAGCAATAATTTTTAAAGTGAGAAAGTTTATTAATGATCCTGTTCAAAACAAAACAAAAACCTCTGTGAAAATTTTTTTTTAGTTCTCAGAAATGGTCTTTGGTAGATAAGTGTCATTTTTCAAATGAAACATGTTAATTCATGTTGATTTGGCAATTTTAAAATCCATGGCTCATTTGACAAGAAAGCTGTTCTCTCTGTGTAGCAGCTCAGTTTCCTACCAGCTTTGATCTAAGGGTTTAGAGGAAGTAACAGAATAATGGAAGCCTCTTGGGGAAGAGACTAGAAGAGATAGGGAGTTTTACCAGAGAGAGAGAGAGACAAAGAGACAGAGAGAGACAGAGACAGAGAGAGACAGGGAGACAGACAGACAGACAGAGACAGACAGAGAGACAAAGGGAGACAGAGACTGACAGACAGAGTGAGGGAGACAGAGACAGAGAGGGAGGAGAGAGGCAGAAACAAGGACAGAGAGAAAAAGATAGACAAAAACAGATAGGCCGAGAGAGAGAGAGAGAGAGAGAGAGACAGAGACAGAGACAGAGACAGAGACAGAGACAGACAGGAAAAGGGAGAGAGAGACAGAGATGAGGGGAGAGGAGAGAGAGAGAGAGAGAGAGAGAGAGAGAGAGAGAGAGAGAGAGAGAGATCAAAATAGACAGGCCGAGAGAGAGAGACACACACAAAGATACTGAGACAGAGACATAGGGACACAGAGAGAGAGAATGAATAGTAAACTTATCAGCTGATCAGATTCCTGAGTGAAGACTCCAGTTGCCAGTGGTGAGTGAAAAGCTAGTAGATCAGTTAGTAAGTTAGTAAAAGTTAGTTAGACCAGTCAGTAAACTTACAGATTATCCAGTTATATGGAATTTTTGTGTAGTGGAATTGCCACTAGTGTTACTGCTGCCAACTTGAGCTACAGGCTAGATTGGTGAGAGAGATTTGCTACAGAGAGAAAGATCTGCAAGTAGGACAAGGGGAAAAGTGTACTGAAATTCAGAGGAACCTGATGCTCCTTACAATCCTTCAGCAGCTTAGAAGCAATTGAGATTTGTACCTAGTTAACTAGGAGAGTGAGAATAGGGAAGATATTGACCTTGGTGAATCTTCTTTCCTGTCTCACTCAACCAACTTGCATTTATTAAGCATTTAATATATTCCAAGTACACAGGTACCCCTGAAAATTCAAAAAAATAAAAAAGTGAAAGAATCTCTGTCTTTTATTTTAATGGAGGTAAAGGGAACAAAATATAAGTATACTCAAATTTAAAATAATTTTTATGGAATGGGGAGGCACCAGCAATTTAGGGTTTCAAGAAAAATTTCATTGTAGAAGTTGACACTTGATGTTAAACCTCAAAGGAAAGTAAAGATTAGAGGGTATGGAGAGTCATGAAGAGGGAACTATTCCAGGCCTGTGCAAAGACCCAAAGACAAATACGGAACATCAAGAGGGATAGTAAAAAGGATAGTTTGACTGGATGATAATATACAAGTAGGGAATATGTAGTAAGGCTAGAAAGTTAGACTGAGGGCAAATTGTAAAGGGCTTTAAATGGCAGCAAGGGGAATGTGTATTTGATCCTAGAGGCAATAGAAAGTCACTGGAGTTTAATGAGCAGGAAAATAACATGATCAGATCTCA
Organism: Macrotis lagotis; assembly: GCF_037893015.1. Lineage (NCBI taxonomy): Eukaryota > Metazoa > Chordata > Mammalia > Peramelemorphia > Peramelidae > Macrotis > Macrotis lagotis. The sequence goes on along the minus strand of NC_133666.1, from coordinate 106,697,906 downwards.
ACTTTAGGAAAATCATTTTGGCAATTGAGGGTTGGAGGATGGACTGGAATGAGGAGTATCCAGGAAGCTATTGGAATAGCCCTGGTGAGAGATGTGATAAAGTAAATACAAGTTGAGAGAAAGGGACAGATGGTGTGGAAAAATAACTGAGTTTAATACCTAGTTTACAAGAACAGTTAAATAGAAGAGAATGATACTGGGCAGCATTTCTTCCACTAAAGGCTGACACCCAAGTGAGTTCCTCTCCATCCTGACCCAGGCTGCTACTTCCATGGTGGCCTCCCTAGTACTGGTATCATGGTGTCTCAAGGTTTCTCCTGCAGACACACTGTTCAACATTAAAACCAATTTGAAGATGTATTTCATGCTGCTTGCCCCAGACTCCCAGATTTCTAATTACAACTCCCCATGGCTATATGGGCACCTAAAAACGGCATAGGGGTTTGGAAATCCATGAGAAATACTATAGCTATTGTCATTACAGTCATTATTCAGTTAATAAAAGTTAATCAAATTTATATCATCTGATGAATCTCACTGAGAGATTTTTTTTTTAGGTTTTTGCAAAGCAAATGGGGTTAAGTGGTTTGCCCAAGGCCACACAGCTAGGTAATTATTAAGTGTCTGAGATCGGATTTGAACCCAAGTACTCCTGACTCCAAGGCCAGTGCTTTATCCACTGCGCCACCTAGCCTCCCCTCATTGAGAGATTTTTGAGCTTCAGACATATGTCTGTAAGAAAGGACCAAAGGCAAATAGGGGCCTGAACTGCGGTCCTCCTTATATTGGACCATTTAAAAGTCATTTCTAAAGCCACTTAATTCCATTTGCCTTGCAAAAAAAAAAAAACCTAAAAAAAATTAAAAAAGAAGAAAAAAAGATTCATCCTATGGTACTTCATTCCATCCAGGTTTTACAAAGTAGATAAACACCACAGGCAAAATAAAGGAAGGTGATTGTGGATGTTGATGAATCTCAGTTCTAAGAAAAATTCAATTTCTCTGTCCGATGTCAGGATCTAGAATGACAAGTGTTGTCATTTCCATTGTTTTTCCTTTTTCTGAGAAAATTGAGACAAAATAATAACAATATCTAGCATTTTATGACACTTACCATGTAGCAGGCATTGTGTGCCTTATGATTATTATTTCATTTGATCCCCACAACAACCCTGGGACATAAAACAAGCATTTCCTTAACATAATAAAATAGAAAATATATTGTAAAAGAAGCATTTCCAAAACATAGTACTACGAATGGGGGAAAAAACTATTTAGAAATGAAACTACAAATTATTATCTACAATTTGCTATTCCTTAAATTTAAATAATAAAGTGTTCTTTTTCTTTTTTTTCTTCTCCCTCTGAAGTCCTAGAGATGAATATCATTAAACACAGATATATGTGTGTGTGTGTGTGTGTGTGTGTGTGTGTGTGTAAGAAGTCATTCTATACATATTTCTATTTATGGATATAGATAGTGTCTTCCTTCATAGGTCCTTTGTAATTAATTTGGTCATTTTAATTGTCAAAATAACTTAATTGCTCAAAGTTGTTGTAAAAACAATATTGCAATTACTATATATAACACTAAATTTTAAGTTCTTCAGCAAAGGAATTCTATCAAATATATCTATACCTTGGTTTCATCATGTATTAAAGGAAGAGATCTATAATCCTTTAAAGCTTTGAATGTATGATCCTGTAATTATATAATCCTTATTCCCCAGGAGCTAACAGAATAACTTTAAGAAGCAGGCACTTAAACATGTTTGCTGGGAACCATAAAAAAATGGTGAATTGAAATGAATGCAAAAAATTATGCAAGGACCAATACGAACTGATTCAGTCAAGTAAGCAGATCCAAGAAAGCAATAAACACAATGACTAACCATGATATAAATGAAAGTAACAACCCCAAGAAAATGAAACTAAAACTTGACACCAAAAAAGAAAGGAGAAAAATGCACCTTCTTTCTTTAAGGAGGTGGAGGGGGGTGGGAGTGGACATATTTCCAAATGTAGTTGATATATTGGTTAGTTTTGCTGACCTTCTTGTATTCCTTTTTTTAAAAAAAATCTCTTCTAAAGAATAGTTATTCAGACTAAGGAGACAAGAATATATTTACAAATAAAGATGAAGAAAAAACAGGATATCAATGTTATTTTTAAAATACTAAAGTAAAATTTTAAAATACATTAACTGAATTACATTCAAAGAATAATTTTCATGAGATTAGATTCACAGATACTTTGGATCCAACCTAAACCCAGACAAGAATTACAGAATAAGGATCTCAGAGAACTAGCTCTAATCACAACTAAAATACAAAGCTTCCTAATCTACCCCATGAGTCCCTTTGCTGCAATGCTTGCATGTCTTTCAGTTACATACTTGCAAATACAAACTTTTAATCCTTGATTTACCCTCATACAAATGATTCATATTCTTATTTCAGCGCTTGTGGACACAAGAAGACTTCTTTTAACTTTCTTTACATGCTTTGCCTCTACACTTTTTTTTGAGATACATAGTATCTTTTGACTGTAATCAGACATATAAATCCAAATCGTATTTTAAAGAAATGCATATTTTATTTCTTTCTAAAAGGTGACCAACATAGGGAGGACTCATTTGAATTTCCTGACATTCATTACACATAAATTATTAATCAATGAATAGGCAACAAGGAACTACTAATGACTAAACCCTTCCATATTATTTCACAAACAGAGCTTCCTTTGACTTTATAGGCACACCATGAAGATGGGAAGATGTGATTTGGCTTCAGATGCAGTCACAGGGTTGCCAAACATACAAGTTGATCCAGTATATGATGGAAAGTTTGATTTGTGAAAGAAATCAATACTCCACTGTCTGGTTAACATGTGGTTACCAGCAGCAGCTTCAAACATTACTGGAGTTCTTAGTTGCAAACCATTGTTGAACTCCATATAGAAAGCTTTTGATCATAAGAAAACTAAGAGGAGCAGATGGTGCCTTCAAATAGAAAACATAACTGTGGGAGGCAAAAGTTCAGCCCACTCCCTAAAAAGACCAATTATTCTCCTGGTGACACCCACTCTACCTGCACCCTAGGAAACCATTGTGCTAATTGTTGTCAACTTAAGAAGAGGAATAATAATTGAATAATAACCAAGTTGAACTAATCATCTCATATTCCTTAGACCCCTAATAAACCATTTCCTGAAATTTGAGTGTATTAGTATCACTTGAAATTCATCACTGTAGAAAACCAACATTCCTACCCCCATTAGGAACTTTAACCTGCTAAGCTTGCAGTCCCTATTTGTTCTCTCCTTCTGTTCAAGGGTAAGAGCATTAATTAAAATTTTCACTCCTCAGGGTTACCTATTCCTAAGCATTTGAAGCTTTTTGCATCACATTTTTTATCTAGGCATGAATATTAAGGTTGCACCTATATTGTAAGTCCAAGTTTTACAATAATCAGGTGGTCATTAGTGACTTCAGAAAACATCCTCTCTGTTCCTTCTCCTCTTCAGATACTCAGTGATGAATCTAAAAATGAGATTTAACATACTAAGAAACTGTAGTTAACAATAATGATATTAATCAAAATAATTTATGTATAGTATATCTAACCATTTAATAGCTCACTCTCTAAGGAACTGAGATTTGAATTGATTTGTCCAAGGTTCATAGCTGGTAAATGAGAGAAATAGGACTTGAACCCATCCATTATACTATGCTAAAAACTAACAATTATTGGCATTTTTCTTGGCCAAACAGGGATGGATGGTACCTTAATAAAATAATAGCATTCTAAAATGCCTGAGAATGTGACCTTAGAAAATAAGGAATCACAGAACATCAAAATTTCAGCACTGAAAGAAAATAATATGATTTTAGTTCATTCAGTTAATACCTTTATAGAATTCTCTCTACACCATACCCAACAAGTACTTTTGCAAAGTTTGTTTAAAAACTTCCAGTAAAGCAGTCCATTCAGTTTTGGATAGATCAAATTATTGTTTTTCCTTATTTGCCAAAGTTGAATTTGTCCTCTTATGAATTTTACTCATTGTCCTATGGTGTCAAACAAAATAAACTTGAATCATGTGATAGCCTTTGAAGAATTTGCAATGTCTCTCCCAAATATCTTTTTCTTTCAAATCCAATTCCTTCTATTCCTTTTCATATGGCACAGTTCTAGAGGGTCTTTACTATACTGGTCCATATTCTTATGGACACATTCCAGCTTGTCAATATCCTTATTAAAATACTTTTCCCAGGGGCGGCTAGGTGGTACAGTGGATAGAGCATTGGTCCTAGAGTCAGGAGTACCTGAGTTCAAATCCAACTTCAGACACTTAATAATTACCTAGCTGTGTGGTCTTGGGCAAGCCACTTAGACCCACTGCCTTGAAAAAATAAATAGATACACACATACATACATACATACACAAATAAATAAATAGATAGATAGATAGATGAATAAATAAAGAGAGAGAGAAATAAATAAATAGATAAATGAAATACTGTACCCAGAATTGGATTCTCTCATTTTTATATTTTGTACAAGCATCCACTACATGATAGGTACCTCTTCACATATTTACAATACCGTATGTTCTCAGACTGGGCTCTCAGAAAAAAGTAGAATACTTATGTCTAAGTAATCAAAAGTATTTGTAGATTCTGTCTATCTATGATTCTATTATTTTCCTAATTAGCCATGCTTTGCCTGTGTTACAGGATAGGAACATATCATAAACTTATTTACAGGTTTGAAAACTATGATATTCAAAGGCTAATCAATGTTTCAATATTCACATAGAAAATTGGTGACTGATAAAATTTCATAATTTCAAGAGGAGTGGAGATTCTAGAAAGAGATTATAAGTTTTTAAACTTTGGAACTTGATAAGACTTTTGACATTCATCTTAAAGAAAAAAGTACTGAGGGGAGGGGAACAACAATTTTTGAGAATTTAAAGGGTTTTCACATGAAAGCATTAAACTTGGGCTTTCCTAGAGAGTAGAACTAAGACTATTGCACACAGATTTTAAAGTAGTTGGTTTCAGATTGATTTAAGGCAGAAAAGAAATAGGATCAAAGATTTGGAGCTTGAATAGCTCATGGAGGTCATTTAGTTTGACCTCCTTATTTTATGGATGAAGAAACTAATTCCCAAGAGAGTCTGTCTTTGTTATAGTCCCATAGCTCTGAGGTTGTAAACCCAAGTACTCCTGACTCCAAGTTCTGTACTCAATCAACCAAAATTGTCCAAAAGTAGATGGGCTGCCTTGCATAATTTGAATGAGATAGCCTCTAAGGTTTTTATACCCTGATTCTGTGATTCTTGGAATGTGAAATGGAGCAGAGAAAGTAAAGTTAGGTTGACATTGCATTTTCAAAGTGAAAAATTCCCATTTTCCATTTTTCAGCCAATGAGTACCAAAATTGAGTGGTAGTCAATTTCTTGTGATTTAATAGTTATCATAGAAGATGACATAGTTGTTCAGAAGCCCTGGATTTTACTGTGTGATAGAATGGCAAAAAGAATGTCAATTCATTCAAAACAAATGATTTCTTTCAATGATGCATTCAAGCTTCTACTAACATAAATTACCAGGGATGATGAGACAACTGATGGACCATTAGAAACATTTCAGAGACATTAAAAGATTCAAAGGAGGGTCTCTGGAGAAAAGGTTAGATCTTCTTATAACAGGAAGCTAATAAATGCTTGTTTTATAGTCAAGACTTATAGAAAGCCATAGACATGAATTGCATAGAATTATGAAGATGTAGAACTGTAATATGTATCCCATATTGAAGAATCCACACATTCACCAAAATACAAATATTCCAATACATTAAAGATATAATAAGGGAAGGGAACTGTAATGGAAAAGAGCAACCAGAAGCAGACGGTGATATTCACACATATTTATAAGCAGGCAAAGAGTTATACATTTACACAACTCCTACTGAAGTTGTAAAACAGAAATGGAGTGTGGAACATACACTCACAAACACACATATGACTTGGGAAATCTAATAAGCAAAAAATTGTGATGTTTAATATCTTGAAATTTGCTTAATTTTTCTACACACAGATATAAATATATACATATACATACTTATGTATATATATATAAATACATGAAATCTTATGAACAAATATTATGATGCTTAATATATCTTAATTTTTATGCTTAATATTTCATACACATATGGCTCTGGAAATCCTATGAACAAACACTGTGAGGCTTAAAATTTCTTGCAACAGGCAGTTCAAATCCAGGCTCCTAGTGGGTTATGTAAAGTGTCCCCCTATGAGTGAAAATATTTCAGATGAGAACACTCCCCAGGTTACCCACTGCGTACTGTTTGTTCAGCTTATTTTAAAATTTTTTTGAAAGGGGGGGAGGGTGGTCTTAGGATTTACACAAAGAAAAGAAAAGCTGCCACATGAATTTCAGGTTTGATTTGGCAGAACAGAACATGCCCATGTATACAATATTGATGTTCCACATTCAAAGACTGATCCCAAGTCCAGTTCTTTTCTTCTTTTCCCTTTTAGCAAATGAGGTGGTAAATAGATGCTGAGAATTTCAAACACATGAGGCTTCACTGCATCTTAATGTATGCTTTCAAAAAGTTTTGTAGAATAAGAACAAAATGTAAATGATAATTTATAAATGATACCTTTTACCTATTTACATTAAGCACCTGTGTCAGTCAACTAGGCTTTAGTTGCTAATATATCCTTCAATCAAATGCACTGTAATTAAAAATAGAGAGGAGAAGGATTTTAGTATTCTTTAGAAATTAAAAAAAAACATCAATTAAAACATAGAAATAAACCCACTAAGATTTTCTTCAAAGGAAAAGAGAAATTGGAAAATATGGGGGTGGGGGAGAACTTTTTATATAACATTTGCTCTTTCCATTGCTATGAATCTTTTCAAGTTCTAGAAAATTTTTCCAAGAATATTGAGTTCCTTAATGAAAACAATAAAAGTGACCTCACAACAGACAATATATAAAGGCAGAATACATGCAAAAATATACTTGTGGAAAAAATTAATTTGAATTTTAGGCCATTTTGGTAGGGTCATTGAAATGTGAATAAATACCCAAAGGAGAATTTTGCTTCAAGGAATCATATAAATGAGTTTTATTGTACAGTTGCTTTTCTTAACCACTCAGAGTTATGAAACAAATAAATGGAAACTTTAACACAAGACCCCCAACTTAGGATACATCACCTAACCATATAACCAGGCCAAATGGGAGAAACTAACACCCACCAACATAGCTGTGCACTTAGAAAAGCTGTTCGACACAATAACTGCCAAAGAGTCAAGAAATTAACTTGGGAATTTCATTTTGGAACCTCACCTCCAAGTTAATGTTCAAGCTGCTTCATTCCAAGTTCTTTAGGGAGCATTTAAAATTATTTGATTAGAACTGTTTGTCAGAAATACATGAATCTAAATGCTCCTCTCTGGCTCAAACACTTATTACTAGTTGGATGATCTTAATTAAGTCCCTAAACTTCTTGGCCTCAATTCCTTATCTGCAAAACAGTTATAGTAATAACCCCTACCTCACAGGATGGTTATGAGGAGCAAATGAGATAAAATCCTTAGCAAACCTTCAAAGTGCCATACACATATGAGCCATTGTTGCTATCAATTATTGCTTGGGGTTTAGACATTTGAAGACTCCAGTGAACCAGAGGAATGGGGGAGGAGAGAAAGCAAGAATATAACCTATGTGTGGGCTATCACATAATGGTCTATCAGTAGATATTCCAGGACAAAATCAATAATTATTTGAAGTAAAAAATGAAGTTATTGTTCATTCAACATCTGTCTCCCAAGAGGAATATGAAAACAAATTATACTTACAAAATAAGTCCTTTAGATAAGAAAAATAAGCCATATGACCAGTGATCAAAATATGAAAACTGAAGAGGCCTGTGGTTTCAAAACATAATGAGTTCATTTCAAAAAAACATTCATCAGAAAAGCAAAAGTATATAAAGCAGGGGAAGGAAAAGCAGTTATCTCAATCAAAAGTAATTTTAGAAAGATGTGATCTTATCAGAGTTTCAAAATTATATATTTTTCACCTTATATTTCATATATATACATATTTTACTTTATATTTCACCATATATATATTTCACCTCATATATTATATTTAAAAGGATACAATAAAAACAAAAAATACTCAGCTTAAAATATAAGAGTTGCTATGGGGACCATGAAACCTAATTTTTTTTAAAACAAAATTAATTTAACATCATGACACCAGCTATGTTTTTGAATTATTAATTACAACATGTACCTGGGGTCTTCTGCAGGAATGGCCATGCATGAAATTGTGAAGTGGATAAAATTTGTTTTGGCATCAATCAATCAATAAATAAATACTTATTAAGTGACTACTATGTATGTGCTAGCACTGTGCTAAACACTAAATCCCACTCACTCAAAGAAGATGAAGAGAAAGAAATGATGCCTTAAAACACTGTGTTTAAATTTCTGGGATCAGAAAACTTAGGTTTAAATATATTAGACATTGATTATAGTCCTGCATAACTCTGAGTAAGAACAATCATTTAACATCTCTTGAAATGATGCAAGACAATCCCAAAGACTCATGATAGAAAATGCAATCCTTATCCAGACAAAGAACTGATAAAATCTGAATGCAAATCAAAGCATATTATTTTCACTTTCTTTATTTTTTCACTTTTTTTCCCTTTTGCAATTGTTTTGCAAACTGTTCCTTCTTTTATAACATGATTGGTATTTAATATATCGATGTATTATGAAGAAGGAAGTTTAGGGAGGAAGGGAGAAAATTTCAACTTAAAATTGTATAAAAATGAATGTTAAAAATGTCTGCATATAATGAGAAAAAATAAATACTATTTAAAAATAAAAAATAATATCTCTGGACCTCAATATCTACTATGAAAAGAAGGGGTCATATGGGATGATTTTTTTTAAGTCCTCTCTCTACTTCCCATAGGTACCTAAGTACATTTACACTATCACACAGAAACCATTATTTCCCTGGGGAAAAAACATCTTATAGTACATGACTTCTCCAACTCTTTTTCCCCAAAGAAAAAGTATCTCTCTTGTGTTCCAAGATGAGATGAACTCTAAGAACACATCCAACTCTGAGATTCTGAGATTGACTCTATGGTTCTGAAACCTCCCTCCCAGTGCAAGAACAATTATGATGCAATTCTGATGAGTAAAGTTAATTTATAATCAAAATAATTTTAAAAGTTGAGATGATTTGGGAAAGTTTCATCCTCTATTTCTTTACTTAAGTTTCCTACTTGTATGAGCCCACAGTCTCATGGACGTAGTGGATCAGAAGGAATACTTCAGGACTAGTCCCTGATCATGACTACAGGGGATAAAGATAATTATGCCATTGGGAAGAGAAAACTGTTCTATTTGGGTCTCTGTTACTCAGTCCTTAACTCTTAACTAGACTCCCTAATTATTGGGCTTTCTTCCTAGTTAGCCGGGAACAGTTAGATGACAAAGTATAGCAAAAGTAGTTTAGAGAAAATAACTCCCCCCCTCCCCATTATATAGGTAATGTATTTTCCCTTTCTAGTAAGATTATATTATTTAAAAAATCAAAGAAAAATCATTTTCTCAAAAATCTCCAGAAATTATTTGAATCATAAGAACTTCAGTCACAACATTTAAGTATGTAAGACACATATATAACAAGTATGAGTATATACCTATGTATATATGTATATATATATATATTAATCTATATATTAATCCAAGGATCTCTTTTTCAGCTCCCAAATCAGTCCAACAATTGGATCTCTCTCTGCTGAAAGGATTAGAGTTTTTGCTGAATATTTTAAGACACTGACTATTCTCAAACAATAGTGGGAAGAGACCAGGTAAAGGAAAATTGGGTCCCAGGAATCCAGAAAGATCCATGAAATATGTGAAAGATGTTAGAACACAAAGGATCACAGGATATAAAGCTGTATACAAATAATGAGACTGAAGTCTAGATATTTCATATATATCGTTAATAACTAGCAGAGCTATAATATGAATCCAGATCTTTTGATTCCAAATCCAGTACATTTTCTATCAACAAGGCCAGGCATTGGTGTTATGAACACCAATGAAGAACTTCCAATGAAGAAATCAAAACACTTTGTAGTCATAAGAAAAAATGCTTGAGATAATTATTGATTACAGAAATGCAAATTTAAAAATTTTGCTAAAATAATTGAAAGTAACAAATGTTGGAGGGAATGTGGAAAAATTGGGACACCACTTTATTATTGCCACAATTATGAATTTATCCAATTATTTTGAAGATCAATCTGAAATTATGCCCAAAATGTTATTAAACTTTGACCCAGGAAAATCTAGATCTATTTCCAAAGATGATTAGAGATAAAGAAAAGAACTTATTGTGCTAAATTGTTTATAGCAACTCTCTTTGTGTTGACAAAGAACTAAAAATTGCTTGAATGCCCATTCATGGACTATGACTAAGCAAGTTGTGGTATATGATAGTGATGGGATACTATTGTGTTATTAGGAATGACTAACTCAATGATCTTAGAAAAACATTGAAAGTCTTGCTTGAAATAATGAATAATGAAATGAGCAGAACCAGGAAAACTTTACATATGGTAACTAATATTGTTTTAAGAACAACTTTGAGTGAATAGGTAAGTTATTTTGATAATTATAAATATACAAATTAACTACAAAGGACATATGAAGAAAGAGGTTATTTGTACACTTAAAAAGAACCAAAAAATAGAAATATGTATAGAATAATTTACATATATTTCTGTCTAATGGTAACCATCTCTAGGATGGAGGAGGGGAAGGTAGGAGAAAAGAAGAAAAAAGAAATGTACATGATATTTTTAAAAGGAATAATAAGTTGTGCTTGGTAGATTTGCAGTTTCATGCATAATTATCTTTTTAATGTACTTCATTATATAAATGTTTGTCTTATTCAACAAATGTGTATTAAAATAAAAAAGAATCCCTCGGACATAGGGAAACCGTTAGTATCTTGTAGGTACTCATTGGAGCCACAGAACAGGAAATGCTCTTAGCCAGCTTCATGCTGTTCCTCTTACCTTGTTGGTTTTCTGAGCTCAGCAAAGTGCTCTGAAGTCACTTGTGACTCAAGGGTGCATTGTTTCACCCACGTGTTTTCACTAAGTTTACCCTCCTTCCCTTGTTTCTAAGTTGTGTTTGATTTCCTTTAATGCTTTGAGTTTATCTTCTTACTGTGCTTCCACGATATCCGGTGACCCCAGGTCCTTAGCAATTCTTGGGCATTTTACTATTTCTGTTATTCATGTGCTAATCTACCTTTTAGTTTGCCAGAACCTGTATTGGTAGAATGAAGAAATACAGGTCTTTAGGTCTGGGTAATAAGGTGTCATTTTCAAAAGTTTATCTGTAAATGCAAATATTCTGTAATTTTGGAAAATGTGCAGTGGGGGATCCAGTCACTTTTTTCCCCAAGTGAAAAGATTGTTATGGAAAGGACTGATGTCTTGGCTCCCTCCCTTGGCAACATTTCTAAAGGGACTTTATTTTGTTATTACAAATAAAATCCTAAATTTTCCAATTAAAAAATAAAATAAAATAAAAAAGAATAAAGGAGAGAGAGATGCAAGAGTCAAATCTGTATGATCAATCAACAGAGAATAGGAAGGGATAGTCACAACTGAGCTTTAGACCAAAGGTCCAAACAAAATGCAAGAGCTATCTAAGTAAGGACAAAAAAGAAAATTTTCTAGTCTGCTAGGGTCTAGACATTCAGGTGATTTGTTTCAAAGCATGTATTAGAGGCAAAGAATTTGGTATTCATGAATGGGAAATTCACTTGGGGAGAGATTGGAGTGAGGGCAAGGGTAAGTAAGGATCCTATTCAGGTTGTTATTCACTGGTTAACTAGGAACCTCCTAACTATAAGGTTAGTGTTCTATCCACTGCACCAAGTGCCCTACCAAGATTAGAGCAAGACTAGCAGCTACACAAAAGAAACTAGTGAGTACTCATGTAGGATTTTCTATATTCCTTATTATTTCAAGATAACATTGGGCCAGGTATCCTTTTCCTTGTACTTGCTTCATTCAAAAGTATCCTCTCATCAGTGACCAATATTTATGGAGAAACAGTGGATATGAGTGCAGCTAGGTGGTCAATAGAATGAGGAAGACTCATTTTCCTGAGTTCAAATCTGAACTTAGACACTTATTAGCTGTGTGATCCTGGGCAAGTAATTTATCTCTGTTAATCTTTTTTTTTTATTTAAGGTCATGGGGTTAAGTGACTTGCCCAAGAGCATACAGCTGGGCAATTATTAAGTGTCTGAGGTCAGATCTGAACTCAGGTCTTCTTGATTCCATGGCTGATGATATATCCATTGTACTACCTAGCCACCCCCTATCTCTGTTAGTCTTAAGTTCATCATCTTTAAAGTAAAGTGAAAAAGGAAATGATAAACCACTCTAATATCATTATGTGATAACAAAGAATTGGACACAACTGAAATAACAGAACAGTGGAATATGAAAAGAGTACTTGACTTTTAGAAGTGGAAGGTTGAGTTTGAATCATGGTTCTGGTACTTACAATCTGTGTTATTAAAAATTAAGATCCTTTACTTCCATATACCTCAGTTTCCAATGAACACAAAAATAAAATTTATCAGCTTTGTAAGACTGTAAAATGCAGAAGAGTAGCCAATCTTCATTGAGAAAAAAGAAGATTTTAACTAGAAGTTCTCTTCATGAATGAAATAAAAAATATAAAACCCTTGCCTAATGCTCATACTGCCTCTTTCATATTAGGTAGTACTATATACATATGATGAAAAAAGTGATTTGGGAATCTTAAATAATTTTGTGAGTTATTATTCATACCCTTTGGTTCTTAGGACTATTAAAATTTGACTAGATATACTTCCAGATTTCTCTGGGAGTTATAAATTATCTTCAGAACTTCCATGCACTCAGTCAGATCTATTCATGGTTCCCTAGATTTCACTATAGGAAGCTAATTGTCATTCCAATGAACTATCTATTTATTCTTAATTTTTTATGATAGCTACCGGTTTACATTGTACCACTCAAGCTTTTATATTCTACAATTATTTATTTGACCAAAAGGCCAAATTTATCTTGCCTTGGCCATCTTTATGACTGATAAATGTGGCACTTAAAATAACTCCAAAATACACTAAGAATGTATCATACTTGACAGACAGATTTTGTGATGGGATTTTTAATTAGACATTTCTCAAATTCAATTCTATTCTTTGCAATGTGTGTAGGGAGAGAGGCAAGTGCTTTCTTTCCTATCATCTAATCTCTGGGAAGATTTGGATTTATGTACATTTATTGAATAAGTCAGGGCAACAAAAACAGATGGGTGTGTCAAAGAGTACCAATAAAACTGAAGTAAAAAATTTCATTTTCCCTTAAACATCATTCTTGGGTCCATGCAATGTGACTAAAGTAAAGAGGTAGTATAATGCCATGGAAATAGCTCTGATATAACACTTGAAAAGACAGAGGATCCAGTAGAATTTGAGGAGAATATGGAAACACAAAATACTATTTCTAAGTAGTTTGAAAGAGAAATGGAAGGTATGAAAACAAAAATTATGTCCTACAGAGCAAAAAAATAATTAGCAGAATAGAAAAATGGATTATGTACTGGTGGGCCTCAATAGAGAAATAAGA